>NC_091985.1:30574345-30731331 GCF_044704955.1 Pristiophorus japonicus
AGGGGAGAAGGGGGATGGGGAGGGATGGGATGGGGGAGAAGGGAGAGGGATGGGATGGGGGAGAAGGGGGAGGGATGGGATGGGATGGGAAGGGGGATGGGGAGGGATGGGATAGGGGAGAAGGGGGATGGGATGGGATGGGGGAGAAGGGAGAGGGATGGGATGGGATGGGGGAGAAGGGAGAGGGATGGGATGGGATGGGGAGAGGGATGGGATGGGATGGGGGAGAAGGGGGAGGGATGGGGGAGAAGGGAGAGGGATGGGATGGGATGGGAGAAGGGGGAGGGATGGGATGGGGGAGAAGAGGGAGGGATGGGATGGGATGGGGAGAAGAGGGAGGGATGGGATGGGGGAGAAGGGGGAGGGATGGGATGGGGGAGAAGAGGGAGGGATGGGATGGGGGAGAAGAGGGAGGGATGGGATGTGATGGGGGAGAAGAGGGAGGGATGGGATTGGGGAGGGAGGGGGAGGAGGAGAACGGGGGGGGGATGGGGAGAAGTGGGGGGAGGAGGGATGGGGGAGAAGGGGGGGACAGGAAAGGAGATTGTGGGGGGGGAAAGGAGAAGGGGGAGGGAGGCTGAATGGGACGGGCCCGAGACTTCAGGCAGGGCCCGTCCCCAGCACCAGATTTACAGATAGGTGGCGTTGGGTCGGGTCGGGGGGGGGTGGTGGGAGGGAGGTCGGTTCGGTTCGGGTCGGATCCAGTTGGAGGCGGCGGGGGGAAGTCGGTGTCGGGTCCGGTCCGGAGGCGGGGGCGGGGGGGGGGGGAGCGGTAATCGTGTCGGTTCGGGGGTGGGGGGGGAAGCGGGAGTCGGGTTGGTGTCGGGTCCGGTCCGGAGGTGGGGAGTGGGAGTCGAGTCGTGTCGGGAGGAAGCAGGAGCTGGCCGTGGGAGGAGCCTTATTCACGCAGCTCCAGTGAGGCCTTTCGGCTTCTCCCTTCTCCCCCATCCCTCCCCCTTCTCCCCCATCCCATCCCCCCCTCCCACACAGTTTTGGGCGCCTGGAGCTACTGCACATGCGCGCCCACTGTAGCACTGTTTTCAGCACAGGGACCTGGCTCCGCCCCCTACAGTTCCTGCTGCGCTGCGCCGAGGGCCAGAGGACCTGCTGGGAGCTGGAGAATCTGGAGGGTTTTTTTAGGCGCACTTTGTGGGGCAAAAAACGGGCGTCCAGGTCGGGATTGCGCCGTTCTAGGCGCGGCTCGAAACTTGGGCCCAATATTCCTTCATCCAAATCGTTAATGTATATTGTAAAGAGCTGGGGTCCCAGCACTGAGCCCTGTGGCACCCCACTAGTAACTGCCTGCCATTCTGAAAAGGACCCGTTTATCCCGACTCTCTGCTTCCTGTCTGCCAACCAGTTCTCTATCCACGTCAGTACATTACCCCCAATACCATGCGCTTTGATTTTGTACACCAATTTCTTGTGCGGGACCTTGTCAAAAGCCTTTTGAAAGTCCAAATACACCACATCCACTGGTTCTCCCTTGTCCACTCTACTAGTTACATCCTCAAAAAATTCCAGAAGATTTGTCAAGCATGATTCCCCTTTCATAAATCCATGCTGACTCATAGAAACCTAGAAAATAGGTGCAGGAGTAGGCCATTCGGCCCTTAGAGCCTGCACCACCATTCAATATGATCATGGCTGATCAGTCCATCATCATTCGGTCCGATCCTGTCACTGCTTTCCAAATGGGCTGCTATTTCATCCTTAATTGATTACAACATTTTCCCCACTACTGATGTCAGGCTAACCGGTCTATAATTACCCGCTTTCTCTCCCTCCTTTTTTAAAAAGTGTCGTTACATTAGCTACCCTCTAGTCCATAGGAACTGATCCAGAGTCGATAGATTGTTGGAAAATGATCACCAATGCATCCACTATTTCTAGGGCCACTCCCTTAAGTACTCTGGGATGCAGACTATCAGGCCCCAGGGATTTATCGGCCTTTAATCCCATCAATTTCCCTAGCACAATTTCCCGCCTAACAAGGATATCTTTCAGTTCCTCATGCTCACTAGACCCACTGTCCCCTAGTACATTCGGAAGGTTATTTGTATCTTTCTTTGTGAAGACAGAACTGAAGTATTGGTTCAATTGGTCTGCCATTTCTTTATTCCTCATTATAAATTCACCTGAATCCGACTGCAAGGGACCTACGTTTGTTTTTACTAATCTTTTTCTCTTCACATATTTATAGAAGCTTTTGCAGTCAGTTTTTATGTTCCCTGCAAGCTTCCTCTCGTACTCTATTTTCCCCTTCTTAATTAAACCCTTAGTCGTCCTCCTGTTGAATTCTAAATTTCTCCCAGTCCTCGGGTTTGTTGCTTTTTCTTGCCAATTTATATGCCTCTTCCTTGCTTTTAACACTATCCTTAATTTCCCTGGTTAGCCATGGTTGAGCCACCTTCCCTATTTATTTTTACTCCAGACAGGGATGTACAATTGCTGAAGTTTATCCATGTGATCTTTAAATGTTTGCCATTGCTTATCCACTGTCAACCCTTTAAGTATCCTCTGCCAGTCTATTCTAGCCAATTCACACCTCATACCGTCGAAGTTACCTTTCCTTAAGTTCAGGACCCTAGTTTCCGAATTAACTTTGTCACTCTCCATCTTAATAAGGAATTCTACCATATTATGGTCACTTTTCCCCAAAGGGCCTCGCACAACAAGATTGCTAATTAGTCACTTCTCATTACACATCACCCAGTCGAGGATGGCCAGCTCCCTGGTTGGTTCCTCGACATATTGGTCTAGAAAACCATCCCTAATACACTCCAGGAAATCCTCCTCCACCGCATTGCTACCAGTTAGGTTAGCCCAATCTATAGCCCAATAATACGCCAGGGAACAGGCTATTTTAGATCTTATTTTGTGTAATGAGACGAGGTTAATTAGTAATCTTATAGTAAAGGATTTTCTAGGAAAGAGTAATCATAATATACAATTTCACGTTGAGTTGGAAAGTGACATTCTTAAGATCATAAGAATTAGGAGCAGGAGTAGGCCATTTAATAAGATCATGACTGATCTGATCTTGGGCTCAGCTCCTCTTCCCTGCCCGCTCCCCATAACCCTTCACTCCTTTATTGCTCAAAAATCTGTCTATCTCCACCTTTAAATATGTTCAATCACCCAGCCAATAAAAGGTTACTGCACAAGTTAAGAGCTCATGGGATAGGGGGTAATATGTTAGCATGGATAGCGGATTGGCTAACTAACAGAAAATAGAGAGTGGGAATAAATAGGTCTGGTTGGCAAACGACAACTAGTTACAATCTGTATTAATTACTTGGATGAAAGGACCGAGTGTAATGTAGTAGCCAAGTTTGCTGATGATACAAAGATGGGTGGGAAAGCAAGTTGTGAGGAGGACACACAAAATCTGCAAAGGGATATAAACATTTGGCAGATAGAGTATAATGTGGGAAAGTGTGAGGTTATTCATTTTGGCAGGAAAAATAAAGTAAATTATTAATTAAATGGAGAGAAACTACAAAATGCTACAGTACAGAGTTGTGCATGAAACACAAAAAGTTACCATGCAGGTGCAGCAAGTAATCAGATGCTCCTATTTCTTATGTTCTTATGCATGTGAAGTGCCTTGGGGTGTTTTTCTAGGTTAAAGCTGCTATATAAATGCCAGTTGTTTTTGTAAAGATTAATGTAACATGACATAACCTCTTCAGCAAAACCATACTTGAAGATTATGAATTTTCAACAAAATGCCATTTACTGTTATTAGGATCAACGCTGGTTTCTTTATGGTTGGAAGGAAATTGTGATGTTGTAAGCAGTCTTCTCGGAGAACTGGGGATACATCACAATATATAGGTTATTGCCCCAGTGCACCAAAGCCTGCATTTTGTGAAACGATGAAGATGGAATTTGTCCGATTATATCACTATACATTAGCAACAACTTCATAGAATCACATGATTCCATAAAGTTGTTGCTGATATATAGTGATATACATAATCCAATGAACTTCATTGTTTCACAAAATACAAGCTTTGGTGCACTGGAGTAATAACCTATATATATTGATGAATCCCAGTTCTGTGAGGAGACTGCTTACATACTATGAATTTCTAATTGAACAATATAGTCGCAGTGCTTAGTCACTAGCACCCTACTGTGCTGCATCATTTATGTTTTTACTCTATATAGTATTGCTAATCCTAGTAAAGCTATTCTACCACTATTTGTGGGCATAAGCTCAGCCAGTTGCAAAAGAGTGGGGAACGGGGAGTGGATTTTCACCACATCAGGCTCACGAACTAATATAGTGCAGGGAGCTGCAGAGATACAATCATTCTTTCTTTCTGAATTGTTTTCCCTCCACCACCAACGTACCATGGCTGCAGTGTTTATTATCTACAGGACACACTGCAGCAACTCACCAAGGTTTCTTCGACAGCACCAACTGCATCCGTGACCTTCACCACCTAGAAGGACAAGGGAAGCTGGTGCCTGTGAATACCAACACATAAGAACATAAGAAATAGGAGCAGGCCATATGGCCCCTCAAGCCTGCTCCGCCATTTAATGCGATCATGGCTGACCCAATCATGGACTCAGGTCCACTTCCTGCCCGCTCCCCATAACCCCTTATTCCCTTATCGGTTAAGAAACTGTCTATCTCTGTCTTAAATTTATTCAATGACCCAGCTTCCACAGCTCTCTGAGGCAGCAAATTCCACAGATTTACAACCCTCAGAGAAGAAATTCCTCCTCATCTCAGTTTTTAATGGGCGGCCCCTTATTCTAAGATTATATCCTCTAGTTCTAGTCTCTCCCATCAGTGGAAACATCCTCTCTGCATCCACCTTGTTAAGCCCCCTCATAATCTTTTATGTTTTGATAAGATCACCTCTCATTCTTTGGAATTCCAATGAGTAGGGTCCCAACCTACTCAACCTTTCCTCATAAGTCAACTCCCCTCATCTCCGGAATCAACCTAGTGAACCTTCTCTGAACTGTCTCCAAAGCAAGTATACCCTTTCTTAAATATGGAAACCAAAACTGTACGCAGTATTCCAGGTGTGGCCTCACCAATACCCTGCATAACTGTAGCAGGACTTCTCTACTTTTATACTCCATCCCCTTTGCAATAAAAGCCAACATTCCATTGGCCTTCCTGATCACTTGCTGCACCTTGTTGAAATCTCGACACTCAATAAGTCTCTGAAACAATCAGCTCTGGTAGATGTTCTTTAATAAGTTTTACTTGCAGCAAGGAAGAGTCTCACTCAGTCAAAGGCTAAGCGGAGACTCCCAATAGGGTAAGGATTCACAATGTATTTATACAGTAGAACAAACAAGTTATGGTTCATCCTGTGTATTGGTTCTGCCTTTGGAGAACTCTATCTGTTTTCGCTGACTGCAATCAGTTAATAATTACCACATCCTTTTTATTTTTTTTTCAAATGTCTCCTTTGTCAGTGTTTTTGGTGGGCTAGTCAGCAGTAACTCAATTAGGGTGTGATAATGTGCTATCACTGGTTTTGCATTGTTTTAGGATTGTCCAGTTTCCTGGCCATCTATTTGGGCCCATGATTTCCATGGTGGTTGATTGGGTAATTGGCTTCTTGCATATTATGGATGAGTTCTGTACAAGAGATAATGGCTGGTAATATGATTATCTCTTCAGGGGTGAATTGGTGCTGCATCTTTACAACCTTTATCTAGCCCTTCTAAGGTCTGGCATAGCGACAGACTATTGATAATACAAGGGAGCACAGTGAGTGGTACTCATCTCAGCAGGACAGTCTTAATGTTGTCTGGTGGCTATTAATCAGCTATTAGCAGTTTCAGTCAAGGTTAGCATGTTTATGCAAACAGACTGGCAGGACCGGGACTCCATTTTGTTTTATTGCAAAAGGGTACAAAAAACAGTGTATGCAACTTTGAGTACATTTCCACAACCTGCATACTAACATTTTGCATTTCATGCACTAGTACGCTCAGGTCCTGCTGTACTGCAGCACCATGCAATTTTTCTCCATTTAAATAATAACTTGCTCTTTGATTTTTTTTCTGCCAAAGTGCATAACCTCACATTTTCTAACATTATACTCCATCTGCCAAATTTTTGCCCACTAGTCTTTGGGCTAGATTTTCCATGATTTTTGCATGCATAACGCCCACTTAACATGCATTTTAATGCTGAAATGAGGTGTAACGCCCAGATATCACCCATTTAGCCACAAAATGGAAACTGACGCCCATTTCTAGGACACTTATCGGCGAGTGTTACTTTCGCCATGTACGTAATGCCGAGGAAAAAATAATACCGCCCGACCACTTTTTTGGGGCAAAATCATCAGAATGGGCGAACCTAACGCCCATAATATCGGCCAGTGTTACTTTCGGCATGTAATTAACGGCGAGATTCAATACCGACCGGCCACTTTTTTTTGTCATAAAGATCACATTTGCCGAAACTAACGCCCAGCGTCACTTTCAGCACCTCGCCCACAATATCGGTCGCCGAAAAAAAACGCTCTGAAAAAGTTGAACTGGTCTGAACTAATCACGGCAGTGTGGATGCCATTTTGTAACTCGCAGGTCGCTTCATTGAAAAGGCTGCTTCAACTTTGGGGGAGTTTGTATTTACTGTGGAGTTCTTCTCGGGTGATGTGACCATCTGAACAGACATCTTTTCATACTGTGGACGATTGGGTTTTACTGTAGGTGTCTTCGTGGGGAAACGTATTGCTTGTGAACAATCGGCATTATACTTTTATTGGAATGGGGCCAGCCTTTTCTCAGCCTGCATCGATTACAATGCAGATGCTGCAGAGTGCCAATGGTACAATGTCTAATCCACAGCATTATGTGCCCAATCTAAGACATGCCAGATTGATGAGGAGGTCCAGACCATACACCCCCCACACTTAGAGAGAAGCGGTCTTACCTTGACTTATCCGAGAATACCTGCCTTTGGAGACTGCGCTTCCACAAAGTGGTTATCAGTGAGATATGCCAGCTCATCCGGACAGATCTGCAACCTGCCGGCACCTTCTGGACATCACTGTCCATCGAGGTCAAGATCACCGCGGCACTATCGTTCTATGTGTCCGATTCCTTTCAGGCCTCCGCGGTCGAAATTTCCCCTATGTCTCAGCATGCCACACATTGCTGCATTAGACAGGTCACGGAAGCCCTGTACGCGAGTAGGATGGACACTATCAGCTTCCCTATGACCACGGAGGCTCAGACTGACAGGGGTGGAGCATTCTACCGAATTGCTAAGTTCCCCAAGGTGCAGGGAGCAATACACTGTACGCACATCACCATGTGGGCACCTTCTCAGGACCCAGAAGTTTCTCGCAACAGAAAAGGATTTCACTCCCTGAAGGTCCAACTAGTTGTCGACCACAACCAGATAATTATGCCCTTGAATGCCAAATGTCCGGGCAGCTTCGATGAGGCTCACATCCTGCATGAGAGCACTGTATCTGACATGTTTACCAGTCAGCTACAAGGTCAATTCTGGATATAGCCTAGCCACCTGGCTGATGACCCCCCCCCACCCCTCTGTGTGACGCCCACACCGAGGCCGAGAAGCGATACAACCAGAGCCAACACAATGTGGTCCAGAAAACTGTGCTTTTCAGCGCTTTTAAATGCCTGGACAACTCAGGAGGGGAGCTACAATACAACCCTGATCAGGTAGCTCAATTCGTGGTTGTGTGCTCCATGCTGCACAACCTGGCTATCAGGAGGGGACAAGAATTGCCAGAAGGGACTGATGGTCCACCTCAGGAGAGAAAGAAAGAGGCGGACGAGGGCTGGACGCTGACCTTGGGCCAGACAATCGGGCTGACTATGCAACCATGCCCACGCCCCCCTCCAGACCGCAGGAAAGGGCCCGTGATGGCTACATAGCTACAAGATTCTTACGTCAGCAGCTCATAAATGAGCGATTTGCCTGAAAGAATGTTCATCACAGAGCTGACACACTGTTGTGTGCAGCTCAGACATCAATGGTGCCAGTTAAAGTTTAATTTGATTCAAGTTAAGTTTAATTATACTCTTTCATGTTAAGGAATCACTAGTGTGTAACGGTCCAGTTATCTGAGACAATGTGCAACAAGGTTATATTGAATAAAAAACATTTAAGATCATTGATCTGAAATCATAAGTATCATGGGCAAAAACACCCCATCCCCACCCCGCTTTTTAGAACATTGACATCAATCAAATGGTCAACATGTCCAGCAACACAACACAAATGCAAACCAACAGGGTGGCCCCCTCCCCCCATACCTTACAACAAATTGCATACACCGAGATGGGGATATAACAAAGCTATCACCTGCAGACGTGCACCTCACTTTCCTTCTTCCTTCTTCCCCCCCCACTTCTCCCCACCTCTACTCCTTCCTCCTCGCTCCACGCTGCCTGGCCGAGGAGCTCCTCAGGCGGGGGCCGGGGGTGGGTGAAGGCAGAGAGAGCTTGGGCCCGGTACCTCCAGAGTGGAGGTGGGAATGGCTGGAGGAGCATTAGATAGCCTTGGCCCTGGCGATGCAGGCTCCTCAAAGTCGCCGCTCTCATCCATGGAGAACGGACCCAGCTGATTGACGGGCGAGAATCGCAACTCCTCAGCAGCAGATGTCCGGCCCCACACCCCACGCCCCCACCTTCTGGCCTCTGTGGTCTTGCCTTGGGACGCACTGCTGGCTGAGCTGCAAACCACAAATGAGGTTATTAGAGGAATGGGGGTGCTAGGGTCACCAGGTGAGTCCAGCGCTACACACAGCATATGCTCGACAAAAGCACCACCGCTATCAAAATCATATTTCATCAACACATTGTGCATTGCAATGATTTTCATGAGGCCAGCATTTATAGGACACTTTTAGAAATCATCTATCATATATTATTGTTTGGATATGAGTGGGTGTTACATCTATTGACTTTACATCACGCAATAGAGTATACTTTACTGACGTGGTATCACTTCAGGGTCTGCAGCTGCCTGCGTGGCTGTCCGGGGGTTACTCCCCACGACTGTCAGCACCCGCTCCTCAATGTCAGTGACGTCGCTGATGACTGGTGGCCTCCCACCCGTTCGCCTCTGCTCGGACCTATTCCTCGATAGCTTCTTCTGCAAAAGGTAACGGGACGACATGGCATGAGATAATTGCGTGATGTCATTGCTAGGTACTGTCACAGAGACTGATATCATCATCAACATCATAGGCGGTCCTCGAACGAGGATGACTTGCTTCCACAAGTTCACAGATGTTTCGATGAAGGACCCTATGTTCCAGTCCTGAACTCCAATTGAGGGGTTGGAGATACCTGTGCGTGAATTTTTTTAACGTGTGGTAACAGTTGCAACCAGCCACCACACGGGCCTGACTGAGCTAGGCCTTTATCCAGTGGCAAGGGTTGACCAGGATGACTGCAGACTTAGATTTATGTGCTCAAGTTCCTGGAGTGGGACTTGAAACCACAACCTTCTGACTCCAAGGAGAGTGTGCCACCGTTGACAAAAACTGTACACGATACTCCAGGTGTAGTCTCACCAGGGCCCTATATAATTGCAGTAAGACATCTTTACTCTTACAGACAAATCCTTTTGTAATAAAGGCCAACATACCATTTGCTTTCTTAATTGTTTGCTGTACCTGCATGTTAACTTTCAGTGATTCATGTACAAGGACACCCAGGTCCCTCTGAACACCAACATTTCCCAATCTCTCTCCATTTATATAAAAAAAAAACTTTTTCTATTTTTCCCACCAAAGTGATAACTTCACATTTCTCCACATTATATTGCATTTGCCATGTTCTTGCCCATTCACTTAGTCTGTCTATATCCCCGTGAAACCTCTGCATCCTCCTCACAACTTACATTCCCACCTAGCTTTGTATCATCAGCAAACTTGAATATATTACATTTGGTCCCCTCATCCAAATCATTGATATAGATTGTGAATAGCTGGAGTCCAAGCTATTGCGCTACTGCACTAGTTACAGCCTGCCAATGCGAAAATAACCCGTTTATTCCTATTCTCTGTTTTCTGTCCATTAACCAATCCTCACTCCAAGCTAGTATATTACCCCCAATCTCATGAGCCCTAATTTTGTTTAATAACCTCTTATGTGGCACCTTATCAAATGCCTTCTAAAAATCCAAATACACCACATCCACTGGTTCTCCTTTATCTAGACTGCTAGTTACAACCTCAAAAAAAATTAACAGATTTGTCAAAACATTATTTCCCTTTCATAAATCCGTGTTGACTCTGCCCAATCCTATTAGTCTTTTCTAAGTGCCGTGTTGCCACGCCCTTAATAATAGATTCTAGCATTTTCCCTACTACTGATGTCAGACAAACTGGTCTGTAGTTCCCCGTTTTCTCTCTCCCTCCTTTCTTAAATAGCTGGGTTACATTTGCAACGTTCCAATCTGTGGGAACCGTTCTAGAATCTATGGAGTTTTGGAAGATGACAACCAATGCACCTACTATCTCTATAGCCATCACTTTCAAACTCTAGGACGTAGGTCATCAAATCCAGGGTATTTATTGGCTTTCAGTCCCATTAATTTCTCCAGCATTTTTTTTTACTAGTACTAATTTCTTTCAGTTCCTCATTCTCGCTAGACCCTTGGTTTTCCACTATTTCTGGGAGGTTTTTTCGTCTTCTGTGAAGACAGACACACAGTATTTGTTTAATTTCTCAGCCATTTCCTTATTCCCTATTATAATTTCTCCTGTCTCAGCCTGTAAGGGACCCACATTTAATTTTGCTAATCTATTCCTTTTTACATACCTATGGAAGCTTCTATAGTCTGTTTATGTCCCTCGCTAGTTTACTATTTTCCCTTCCTTTATCAATTTCTTGGTCCTCCTTTGCTGAATTCTAAAATCCTCCCAATCCTCAGGCTTACTGCTCTTTTTGGCAAATTCTAAGCCTCTTCCTTTGATGTAATATTATATTTAACTTCTGTTGTTAGCCACGGTTGGACCACTTTCCTGAAGTGCTTTGTGCTTTGAAGGAATGTATGGTGTAAATTATGTATTCTTTAAATGCTAGCCATTGCTTGTCTACTGTCATTTTTATATACTTGTATACTGACGCAGCGAGGTGTACCTGAGGTGTCCTAGGCGCTCCAGGTCGGGAAGTAAAAGAGCTGGAGCGGCAGGCCTGGAACATCGTGGCCCCCCCTGACCTGCGAGAGAACAGCTCCGCAGGTCGGGAAGTAAGGGAGCTGGAGAGGCGTACCACTTCAACCTCCAGCGCGAGCTGCTCCAAGTATGCGATGATTTTGAAATGGGTGACTGGGTGACGCCATCAAAACCCTGGTCGCTGTTTTGGAGCATGGGCAGGAACATCAACAGGGCCCAGATACCGAGGAGTGGGAAGATTGGGGCGGATGAGCGGCGAGTGATTGTGGCGAGATGTGGTGAATGTTTATGGCAGAGGAGCAGTGAGAGATCGTGGCGGAGGTGTGACAGACGAGGGGCCCAGAAGAGCCGAGAGCCCAGGGGCAGCACTGGCCAGCCCACACTGCAATATGTGTGCGCACTAGGTCCATGATCATATTGAATGGCCTACTCCTGCACCTATTTTCTATGGGCTCAAGTTTCGGCCTTCCCTTAGAACGACGCACCTCCGAGAGGCATGCCTATTTTGTCGAACAAAAAGTGCACTTAATGCCTACCTCCGTATTCTGCGATGTTTTTTGGGCCCGTTCCAGGTTGGCGCGGCGCAGCAGGAGCTGTTGGGGGTGGGGCCAAGGCGTGGCGCCGAAGAACTGCCGGCAGGGGGTCAGGGCTAGCTCACAGCAGCACATTTAGTGCCGGCAGCCCTGCGCATGCGCGCTGGAGCGTGCACGCATGCCCCATGGGACTCATTTCATTTCTTTTCCATCTTTCTCATCTTGGGAGAGCTATTTTGTATTCCTTCAAAAAGAAAAATTTGAATCGCACTGGTGAGCTGCCACTGAAATCCATTAATGGTGATAAAATTATACTACATTCCTCTCATGATTTGTACCTTCAATTTTCCAGACATTTATAAACGTTTTAAACTCCCTACTCATGTCTCAGAAAATATTATAACCATAATAATTCATAGCAATTTCATAGTCTGGCTGGCTCTCCCTTTTGGTGCTTTGCACGCCGTCCCTATCCCCTGGTCGAACGGCCGAACTCGTCTCCGCAGTTCGGAGCCTGTTGCTGCCGGGCTGTACTGCCATCACACTCTCCTCACGCCGCCGCTGTCCCCTGGCCAAACTCGTAAACAACTCGCTGCCTGCTGCTGCTGCTTCACACAGTTAGCATTTATTATTCATGATGGCTCTTTATTTGTCGAAGTGACGTGTTAAATGTTTGTAAAATTCCCTATTTTTACTCTAACTTCCCTTCCACCCCGCCCCCCTCCTTTTCTCTCGTTCCCTGCGCCTAATTTATAGGGCCCAAGTTTCGGGCCTCGCCGGACGCCCGTTTTTCGCGCCACAAAGTGCGCCTAAAAAAACCTCAACTATTCTCCGGCTCCCTGCAGGCCCTCTGGAGCTGGGCGAGGCGCAGCACAAGCTGTGGGGGGCGGAGCCAGGTCCCTGCGCTGAAAACAGTGCCGGGACCTCTGCACATGCGCGCTACAGTGGGTGCACATGTGTAGTAGCTCCAGGCGCTCAAAACTGTGTGGGAAGGGCCCGAAGCACGCAGCCCCTAGCCCTGGCCGAATGGGCTACGTGGATAAGGCTCACCTCCCACCCGACCGGACCCGCTGCCCCCCCCCCCCGGAGACTCTTCTCCTCCCCCCACACGAGGCCCCTCCCCCCGAGACGCTCCTCCTCTCCTCCTCCCCCCCCCCCGAGACTCTTCCCGCTCCCCCAGACCTCCGCTACTCCCCCCCGCGCGCCTCTTCTCCCCCCCCCCCCCCCCCCCCCCCCGACCTCCGCGATTCTCTCCCCCACCCCCGATCTCCGAGACCCGACGCCACCTACCTGTAAATCCAGCCCGAAGGGCCTGGCCGTTCAGCCTCCTCCCCCCTCTGCCTCCCTTCCCTACCCTCCCCTCTCCTCCCTCCCCTCCCCTCTCCTCCCTCCCCTCTCTTCCCCTCCCCCCTCTCTCTCTTCTCCCCCCCCCTCTCTTTCTCCCCCCCCCCCCCTCCTCTCTCACCCCCCTTCTCCCCCTCCCCTCACTGTCAGAAACGCAGACACTGACAGACAGAGAGTGAGAGACACACACAGACAGACAGAGAGATAGAGACACTGACAGAGATACACTGGGGGGGGGGGGCTGTCCCAGCACGCTGTTGGAGGACTCCCGGTGCTGCAGTCGATAAGTAGAAAATGTTTTATTAATTGATTTTTTTAATTTTTTTAATTTTTAAATTTTTTTTGATTGATTTATTGGTTGATTTATTGATGTATTTATCATTTATTATTGCTGATGGCTCTTTATTTGTAAAACTGAAGTGTTTAATGTTTGTAAACTTCCCTTTAAGCACCCCTCCCCCGACCCCCATTCCCTACGCCTGATTTGTAACCTACGCCTGATTTTCTAAGTGTAGACAAGGTTTTTCTGAGCGTATAAAAATATACACTTACTCAATTCTAAGTTAGTTTGGATTATGTTTTCGCTGCCTAAACTTTCAAAATGGGCGTAAGTGGCCGGACACGCCCCCTTTTTGAAAAGAAAATCTGTTCCAAACTGAAACTGTTCTAACTGACTAGAACTGGAGCAAACTAAATGCCGAGAATTGCAATTTCAAAGATACTCCATTCTAAACCAGTTGCTCCAAAAAAACAGGAGCAACTCGGGCTGAAATTTGACCCCATAAAGTGTAGGCAAGGTTTTTCTGAGCGTACAAAAATCTACACTTACTCCATTCTAAGTTAGTTTGGAGTAAGTTTTCGCTGCCTAAACTTGCAAAACAGGCGTAAGTAGCTAGACACACCTCTTTTTGGGAAAAAAAACTTCTAAAATGAAACTATTCTAACTCACTAGAACTGTAGCAAATTAAATGCTGAAAATTGCAATTTCTAAGATGCTCCATTCTAAGCTAGTTGCTCCAAAAAAATAGGAGCAACTCGAGCCGAAACTTGAGCCCTATGGGCCCAAGTTTCCGTCCTCTGTAAGAACGGCACACCTCGATAAGGTGCGCCAATTTTCTGGAATAAAAAGGGCGACAAAAACTTAACTTGTGATTCTGCGAGCTCTTCGGGACGTCTTCGTGCTCGGCGTGGCGCAGCACAAGGGGTCGGGGGCGGAGCCAGGACCCTGTGCTGAAAACAGTGCCAGGACCTCTGCACATGCGCGCTAGAGTGTGCGCGCATGTGCAGTAGCTCCTCGCCCCCGAGGCTGCGTGGGAGGGGCCCGAAGCACACCGCCCCTAGCCCTGGCTTAATGGGCTCCCAAGGCGAAGATCGGACTCTGGCCTTCCTCCCTCCCGATCAGCTCCCGCTCCCTCCCTCCCTCCCTCCCGTTCAGCTGTTCCCAACCCCGCCACCCCCCCCCCCCCCCCCCCCCAACGTCGGCGACGGGGCCCGCCTGCATGGCATCTTGCTGGGGGTGGCCCGTTCAGCCTCCCTCTCTTTTCCCCCCGCCCCCTCCTCATTCTTTCTCCCCCCCACTTCCACCCCTCTCCTCTTCTTCCTCCATTCCCCCCCCCCCCCCAACCCCCCCTGCTCCTCCGAGAGGCATGCCTATTTTATCGAACAAAAAGTGCACCTAATGCCTACCTCCGTATTCTGCGATGTTTTTCGGGCCCGTTCCAGGTTGGCGCGGCGCAGCAGGAGCTGTTGGGGGTGGGGCCAAGGCGTGGCGCCAAAGACCTGCAGGCAGGGGGTCAGGGCTAGCTCACAGCAGCACATTTAGTGCCGGCAGCCCTGCGCATGCGCGCTGGAGCGTGCACGCATGCCCCATGGGACTCATATCATTTCTTTTCCATCTTTCATCTTGGGAGAGCTATTTTGTATTCCTTCAAAAAGAAAAATTTGAATCGCACTGGTGAGCTGCCACTGAAATCCATTAATGGTGATAAAATTATACTACATCCCTCTCATGATTTGTACCTTCAATTTTCCAGACATTTATAAACGTTTTAAACTCCCTACTCATGTCTCAGAAAATATTATAACCATAATAATTCATAGCAATTTCATAGTCTGGCTGGCTCTCCCTTCTGGTGCTTTGCACGCCGCCCCTATCCCCTGGCCGAACGGCCGAACTCGTCTCCGCAGTTCGGAGCCTGTTGCTGCCGGGCTGTACTGCCGTCACACTCTCCTCACGCCGCCGCTGTCCCCTGGCCGAACTCGTAAACAGCTACCGCCTGCTGCTGCTGCTTCATACAGATAGGAAAATTTAATTTACTTTTTATTTGATTAATTTAGCATTTATTATTCATGATGGCACTTTATTTGTAGAAGTGAAGTGTTAAATGTTTGTAAAATTCCCTATTTTTACTCTAACTTCCCTTCCACCCCACCTCCCTCCGTTTCTCTCGTTCCCATGCGCCTAATTTATAAAGTGTCGGCAAGGTTTTTCTGAGCGTACAAAAATCTACACTTACTCCATTCTAAGTTAGTTTGGAATAAGTTTTCGCTGCCTAACTTGCAAAACAGGCGTAAGTAGCTGGACACACCCCTTTTGGAAAAAAAACTTCTAAAATGAAACTATTCTAACTCACTGGAAATGGAGCAAATTAAATGCCGAAAATTGCAATTTCTAAGATGCTCCATTCTAAACTAGTTGCTCCAAAAAATAGGAGCAACTCGAGCCGAAACTTGAGCCCTATGGGCCCAAGTTTCCGCCCTCTAAGAACGGCACACCTCCATAAGGTGCGCCAATTTTCTGGAATAAAAAGGGCGACAACAACTTACCTTGTGATTCTGCGAGCTCCTCAGGACGTCTTCGTGCTCGGCGTGGCGCAGCACAAGGGGTAGGGGGCGGATCCAGGTCCCTGCGCTGAAAACAGTGCCGGGACCTCTGCACATGCACTAGAGTGTGCGCGCATGTGCAGTAGCTCCTCGCCCCCGAGGCTGCGTGGGAGGGGCCCGAAGCACACCGCCCCTAGTCCTGGCTGAATGAGCTCCCAAGGTGAAGATCGGACTCGGGCCTTCCTCCCTCCCGTTCAGCTCCCGCTCCCTCCCTCCCTCCCTCCCAGCCCCCCCCCCTCCGCTCCACGTCGACAGCGGGGCCCGCCTGCCCAGCATTTTGCTGGGGGTAGGCCCCGCCCGAAGTCTTCGGCGCGGCCAGGCATCTGCGTTGTCATTGGCGGGGCCCGTTCAGTCTCCCTCCTCCTCCACTTCCACCCCCCTCCTCTTCTTCCTCCATTTCCCCCCCTCCCCCGCTCCTCTTCAGGCCCCCCCCGTGCTCCTCCCCTCCCCCCGCTCTCCTCTTCCCTCCCCCTCCCCCCGCTCTCCTCTTCCCTCCCCCCCGCTCCTCTCCTCCTCCTCTCTTTCCCCCCCCCACTCCTCTTCCCTTTCTCCTCCCGCTCCTCTTCCCTTTCTCCCCCCGCTCCTCTTCCCTTTCTCCCCCCCGCTCCTCTTCCCTCTCTCTCTCTTTCTGACAGAGAGAGAGAGGGGGAACTGAGAGAGACACACTGGGGGCGGGGGGGCCCAGTCCCGGTACTGCAGTCGGTGAGTAGAAACTTAATTTTTTATTTATTGATTTTAATTTTTTGTGATTGATTTATTGATTTATCATTTATTATTGATGATAGCTCTTTATTTGTAAAGGTGAAGTGTTTAATGTTTGTAAACCCCCCTTTCCCCCCCCCCCCCCCAATCTCTCGTTCCCTATGCCTGATTTGTAAGTGTAGGCAAGGTTTTTCTGAGCATACAAAAATCTACACTTACTCCATTCTAAGTTAGTTTGGAGTAAGTTTTCGCTGCTTAAACTTGCAAAACAGACGGAAGTGGCTGGACACGCCCCCTTTTGAAGAAAAAACCTGTTCTGTTCTAACTCACTAGAACTGGAGCAAACTAAGTGCTGAGAATTGCAATTTCTAAGATGCTCCATGCTAAACTAGTTGCTCCAAAAAAATAGGAGCAACTCAGGCCGAAAATTAAACCCTATGTTTATATGTGCAGCAGAGCAGGTCTCCAGTCATCCTGGTTAACGGTTGCCACTGGATGGATAGCCCGTGCGGTGGCTGGTGTGCAACGGTCACCACACGTTAAAAAAATTCACGCACAGGCATCTTCCACCCCCTCAATTGGAGTTCAGGACTGGAACATCGGGTCCTTCATCGAAACACCTGTGAACTCTTGGAAGCAAGTCATCCTCGTTCGAGGGACCACCTGTGACTGACTGGATGTTTGCGTGTCTTTTTCGTTGCGTGTCTTTTTTGGTTTTAAAACCGACTTCTGTTGTTCACTTGAATTCAGTCTTCTAGTTATAATCATTTTATTCTTTAACTTCAGCATATAAAGCAATTTACCAGTGGAGTATAGTCACAGATCGAGCACACAAACCTAGACGTGGGTTCCTTTTCATGCTGTTGAATAAATGAAAAAGTGCTTATTTATTTATACATTCTCTTTATTAAACTGCAAGTAGCCTTGCCTTACTTGGTAGCCTCTGGGCAAAAGCACAGTCCTTCAGCTGCTGCACACAGGTGTACATTTCTTATACATCAATATTTGGTAGTGTACATTCAGTGTACCGTCCTTCAACTGCCTTGTACTTCAACATCCTCTTGCAAAGATTACAGTGGTATATGATGCGATGTTTACAGTATGGCAATATTATAAATGTCCCAAAGCCCTACTTCAATCTTGAACAATGGCTGTAGCTCAGTGAAATCGCTGTCTCTGTCTCTGTCTCTTATGATGCCAACCACTTTTTTCCCCTATATTGAATGAACTAAACATGAACACCTATCAGAAGCTGAATTAACCGTGTTTCATTTGTCAACACACCACGCCCATAGAATGTCATAGCACAGTCGGTGGTCATTTGGTCCATTGTACCTATGTCAGCTCTCTGAAATCTATCACACTAGAATAATATCTATATACTTTGGGCTAGAAATTGCGTAGCGTCTCGTTTGGCGATAACCTTTGCAGTAGCACAAAACTAGCGCTATACAAGTGAAGCCGAGTGAACTTGTGGTTTGGCATTCAAGGAAGGTAGTGGAGCACTAAATCAAGTGCTACTACTTCCCTTGGAGCGCTAAAGCCAGCAAGAGGGGCAGTAGCGGTGCTGCACCGCTAATGTCGAGTGCAGCGCTGCTGGGATCGTAGGCTCCTTCCCTCCCTTTTAAAGGGAAGGGCATTTGCTACAGGCTCTGCATTACAAGGATTTACCTTGTCACCGACGGCAGAACAAAATGGGGGGGAAAAAATCACCTTTTTTACTTACCTGAGCAGCGTCACCTTTAAATACCGCTCCCCAAGCAGCCAGCCTCCCTAACAACACCTCCTGCAGCTGCCGGTGTTGACGCCCAACAGTGCTACAGGAGACGGAACCGAAATTTGCATCAGGGCGCTGCGCAGCCGGATGACGTCACGATCTCCGTGGCGCTAGGGGTACTCGCCGCGCCCGGTCACACAGCCTGTAGTGCCTCATTATCACCCCCTGAAGGTGCTCACGGAAGGCACAAAGGTGGCCAATTTCTCCTGCTTTCTTTTTAAAAGTTAAGTATTCTGTTTCCACCACTGGTTTGATTAGGGCATTCCATTTCCTAATAACACTCTGCATAAAATAAGTTTCTCCTAACCCCTCTCTTCATTGTTTTGGTAGTGACCTTAAATCTGTGATGTCAAGTTACTGACTCACTGATCAGTTGCCAACTGATAGCTTTTAATGTACCAGCTCCCTGCAGTGTCTTTTAGTGGTAGCATGCTATCTGTAGTAGCAGCATGGTACTCTAGCCAGCAAATCTATAATATGGAGGGGACGAACTTTGGCATTCTTGTATCTGGTTTTTGAAGGTAATGAGAACATCACTGGGAAGCAGCCAGGATTATTTCCCATTAGCTCTACGATGGGATGGACAATATGCTGGTATATTTAAAAGGAGAGAACAGCCCTTGTACATTGAGGTTCTCTGTTTGATTGTGCTCTCCAAGTGCACCAGCATCAATAGATGTGACTGTGTTCACCATTATCAAAACCAGCAGTCAATTCTTTATAGCTCAAAGGTCACTTGCCAAAATTGCAATCTAGAGTTTAATGTGCCAAAATAAAACATTAACGTGTCTGTTTTTACTACAAATGCTGCATGACCTGCTTAATGTTTCCATCATTTTCTGTATTTGTTCGGATTTCCAACTTCTACAGTATTTTGCTTTTTCCTTCTTGCTGTTATTTATATAACATGCTGTGGGGAGGTCAGGATCTATTCTGTTGCTGTATCTTGGCAAATGTTTCCATGTAGCATAATACATGTTAATACATGTTGATTTATATTAAAAACTAGGCTTTTAATACAGGGAAAATATTAATGAGGGCATGTTTTATCTGTGATTTTCTTTTAAGGGGGGAGAGTGCATATATGCAATGTGCAGTATATATGTTACGATTGCATGGTGTTGATAAATAGGCATCTTTAATATAGATTCATAGCAAATCTTCTACCTGAACAAGTAACCCTTTTTAGGAAAACATTAAACTGTTTAAAAGCATGTCTGTGTCAAACAATTAGCCCTAAAGGAGGACCAATCGCTGACGTACAAGTGCTTTCTTTGTTCAGTAATTTTAATGAATAAGATATTCTGAAACTGTACTGTTCCAATATAAAACCAGTCCTATCAGCCTATTGGGAAGTGTTATTTAAATTCACAGAGTAAGATATGAATGATTTCTGTTGTTGCATTTATAATAGGAGTTTGTGTAAATGGTTGTTTTCATAAAGCAAGATAAGAAAAAGAATAAGCCATCTTTTGCACTATACATTAAACAGGATTGTGTGATATTTTGCCTGCTTTTGTGATAAATTTTATGGCAGTTGAATCAAGCCACAGATAGAATTATTGATTCCTTATGTGGGTGGGTGGAATTCATGCTTCAGCTCCACTTTGAATTGTCTTAGGTTTTCAGTTTCTTCTTTATTTCTCCTTTTATTGTCATCTACAGATTATCTGTTGTTTAGCCCGGCCGCTAGCATTTGAAGTCTTTTGGGTCTGCAAAGGATGCAAAAATACAGTAGACCCTTTAAGTATCTTATAAAGGCAAATGTGTTTTTTTTAATAGTTTATTGGGCCAAAATTCAGTCCCACCAGAAAGCTGGCACATCTACTGTTTTTTTTAAAAAAGAGTTTTTAACCGCCCTTTCGGTTCGCAAAATTTGGCTTTGTCTTTTATTTGAATAGGCCAGGAGGTCGGTCATAAAGGCGGCGTAAGTGGAGGCGGGGCGGATTCTCCACCGCTGTCACTCAGCAGCGGAGCAGTGGTGACATTGTGCGTCTGCGTCGCCACGTATCACATCTCCATTAAAGGGGAGAGAATCGGCCATCAGTCGCTATTGGACATTGGACCACCAGGGAAGGTTTCGGCTGGGCCAGCGGACTGGCATCCAAGGGGAAATGCCAGGCTGCCTGTTGGCGACGCGGCCGAACCAGGGGGCACAACAGTCTGGCCGACGTGCAGCCAGGGCTTAAGGAGGGAATCAAAGGTGCACCGACACGGTTTTCGGGGGCACCGCTTGGCGCAATAAGAATTTTATGGCTAAATTTTGCAGGAGATGGGGGGTGCCGGCGGTGTGCGCACTGATGACACACTCACGGCCGCTCGGCAAGTGCGGGGAGGAAGTGGGGACCACAAGAAAAAAACCCCTGCTGTATTTAGCTTGTGGCGGCCACATTGCTATTCAGAACTAGTTGGTTTATGTTGGGGTAAAAAGAAGACCTCTTCCTCAAGGTGGACTCCCTGATATAAGGAATCGACACCTGTCCTTTGATATAGCACCCACGGAATCACTCAGACGAAACCTCAGTTAACCGGTTTATTCTAGCATGCAGGGGAAATGTGCTGATGAACACTTCCCAGGAACAACAGTTTGTAATGACAGTTCTACATTTCCTGCGGTGTGCGACCCACCTACAAAACGATCGATTGGCCGACTGCTATCAACGAAGTTACATTAATTTGTTGACTCTTATCAGACTAGCTCGGAGTGGTTTTTCCCCACTTGTCCATCTCTCATCACATGTCACTCTTCTGGAATGTGCTCAACTTTACCTCAGCTTCTCAACGTGTTGGTTGACCTTGCTTCCCAGCGTATGCTATTTTTCCAGGCTGTTGTTTCTCCATTGCCCTTGTTAATCAGTGCTGAGTGTATGTTTTCATCTTCTATCAGCCTCTGCTAAGGGTCAATGCAGTGTTGGCTACTTATGATGGTTCATTAACCATCAGGCATTGCTGCCTCCCTTTTAACCCAATGTAAGCACGTGTATAAGCGTGCTTTACATACATAAGCGAGTTTTACATAATCGGTCAATATTACAATCCATAACCATAAGATAGAGGAACTCCTGATTCCTCAGAACCTCCTAATTCCCTTATGCTTCTTACACAAGTGTACTTTTTTATCCCCTTACAGTTTATTAGCAAAAGGCTTAACAATCACACTACACATTACCAGTTCATCCACCAGGCTCATAGCCACCTGCCTCATCGTGGATCCCTTGAACCCAACTGGTTGGGGTTTTATTGAGTCTTAACATAAGAACATAAGAAGCAGGAGTAGGCCATATGGTCTCTTGAGCCTGCTCCGCCATTCAATTAGATAATGGCTGATCTGATCTTGGCCTCAACCCCACTTCCCAGCCCATTTCCCATAACCCTTGACTCTGTTATCATTCAAAAATCTGTACCTCCACCTTAACGATATTCAATGACACAGCCTCCACAGCTCTGCATCTACCCTGTTAACCCCCCTCAGAATCTTATATGTTTCAATAAGATCACCTCTCAGTCTTCTAAACTCCAAGGAGTACAGGCCCTACCTGCTCAACTTTTCTTCATATGACAACCCCTTCATCTCAGTAATCAACCTCGTGAGCCTTCTCTGGACTGTCTTGAATGCAAAGATATCCTTCCTTAAATAAGGAGACTAAAACTGTAGAAACATAGAAAATAAGTGCAAGAGTAGGCCATTTGAGCCTGCACCGCCATTCAATATGATCATAGAAAATAGGTGCAGGAGTAGGCCATTCAGCCCTTCGAGCCTGCACCGCCATTCAATGAGTTCATGGCTGAACATGCAACTTCAATACCCCATTCCTGCTTTCTCGCCATGCCCCTTGATCACCCTAGTAGTAAGGACTACATCTAACTCCTTTTTGAATATATTTAGTGAATTGGCCTCAACAACTTTCTGTGGTAGAGAATTCCACAGGTTCACCATTCTCTGGGTGAAGAAGTTTCTCCTCATCTCGGTCCTAAATGGCTTACCCCTTATCCTTAGACTGTGACCCCTGGTTCTGGACTTCCCCAACATTGGGAACATTCTTCCTGCAACTAACCTGTTTAAACCCGTCAGAATTTTAAATGTTTCTATGAGATCTCCTCTCATTCTTCTGAACTCCAGTGAATACAAGCCCAGTTGATCCAGTCTTTCTTGATATGTCAGTCCTGCCATCCCGGGAATCAGTCTGGTGAACCTTCGCTGCACTCCCTCAATAGCAAGAATGTCCTTCCTCAAGTTAGGAGACCAAAACTGTACACAATACTCCAGGTGTGGCCTCACCAAGGCCCTGTACAACTGTAGTAACACCTCCCTGCTCCTGTACTCAAATCCCCTCGCTATGAAGGCCAACATGCCATTTGCTTTCTTAACCGCCTGCTGTACCTGCATGCCAACCTTCAATGACTGATTACCATGACACCCAGGTCTCGTTGCACCTCCCCTTTTCCTAATCTGTCACCATTCAGATAATAGTCTGTCTCTCTTTTTACCACCAAAGTGGATAACCTCACATTTATCCACATTATACTTCATCTGCTATGCATTTGCCCACTCACCTAACCTATCCAAGTCACTCTGCAGCCTTATAGCATACTCCTTGCAGCTCACACTGCCACCCAACTTAGTGTCATCTGCAAATTTGGAGATACTATATTTAATCCCCTCGTCTAAATCATTAATGTACAATGTAAACAGCTGGGGCCCCAGCACAGAACCTTGTGGTACCCCACTAGTCACTGCCTGCCATTCTGAAAAGTACCCATTTACTCCTACTCTTTGCTTCCTGTCTGCCAACCATTTCTCAATCCACGTCAGCACACTACCCCCAATACCATGTGCTTTAACTTTGCACATTAATCTCTTGTGTGGGACCTTGTCGAAAGCCTTCTGAAAGTCCAAATACACCACATCAACTGGTTCTCCCTTGTCCACTCTACTGGAAACATCCTCAAAAAATTCCAGAAGATTTGTCAAGCATAATTTCCCTTTCACAAATCCATGCTAACTTGGACCTATCATGTCACCTCTTTCCAAATGCGCTGCTATGACATCCTTAATAATTGATTCCATCATTTTACCCACTACCGATGTCAGGCTGACAGGTCTATAATTTCCTGTTTTCTCTCTCCCTCCTTTTTTTTTTTAAAGTGGGGTTATATTGGCTACCCTCCACTCTATAGGAACTGATCCAGAATTTATGGAATGTTGGAAAATAACTGTCAATGCATCCGATATTTCCAAGGCCACCTCCTTAAATACTCTGGGATGCAGACCATCAGGCCCTGGGGATTTATCGGCCTTCAATCCCATCAATTTCCCCAACACAATTTCCCGACTAATAAGGATTTCCCTCAGTTCCTCCTCCTTACTAGACCCTCTGACCCCTTTTATATCCGGAAGGTTGTTTGTGTCCTCCTTAGTGAATACCGAACCAAAATACTTGTTCAATTGGTCTGCCATTTATTTGTTCCCCGTTGTGACTTTCCCTGATTCTGACTGCAGGGGACCTACTTTTGTCTTTACTAACCTTTTTCTCTTTACATACTATAGAAGCTTTTGCAGTCCATCTTAATGTTCCCTGCAAGCTTCCTCTCGTACTCTATTTTCCCTGTCCTAATCAAACCCTTTGTCCTCCCCTGCTGAGTTCTGAATTTCTCCCAGTCCCCGGGTTCGCTGCTATTTCTGGCCAATTTGTATGCCACTTCCTTGGCTTTAATACTATCCCTGATTTTTCCCTTGATAGCCACAGTTGAGCCACCTTCCCTTTTTTATTTTAATGCCAGACAGGGATGTACAATTGTTGTAGTTCATCCATGCAGTCTCTAAATGTCTGCCATTGCCCATCCACTGTCAACCCCTTAAGTATAATTCGCCAATCTATCCTAGCCAATTCACGCCTCATACCTTCAAAGTTACCCTTCTTTAAGTTCTGGACCATGGTCTCTGAATTAACTGTTTCATTCTCCATCCTAATGTAGAATTCCACCATATTATGGTCACTCTTCCCCAAGGGGCCTCGCACAACGAGATTGCTAATTAATCCTCTCTCATTACACAACACCCAGTCTAAGATGGCCTCCCCCCTAGTTGGTTCCTCGACATATTGGTCTAGAAAACCATCCCTTATGCACTCCAGTCATTGAAAGTTGGCATGCAGGTACAGCAGGCGGTGAAGAAGGCAAATGGTATGTTGGCCTTCATAGCTAGGGGATTTGAGTATAGGAGCAAGGAAGTCTTGCTGCAGTTGTACAGGGCCTTGGTGAGGCCCCACCTGGAATATTGTGTTCAGTTTTGGTCTCCTAATCTGAGGAAGGATGTTCTTGCTATTGAGGGAGTGCAACGGAGAATCACCAGACTAAATCCAGGGATCGCTGGTCTGACATATGAGGAGAGACTGGATCAACTGGGCCTTTATACACTGGAGTTTAGAAGGATGAGAGGGGATCTCATAGAAACATATAAGATTCTGACTGGATTGGACAGGCTAGATGCGGGAAGAATGTTCCCAATGTTGGGGAAGTCCAGAACCAGGGGACACAGTCTTAGGATAAGGGGCAGGCAGTTTAGGACTGAGATGAGGAGAAACTTCTTCAATCAGAGTTGTTAGCCTGTGGAATTCCCTGCCGCAGAGAGTTGTTGATGCCAGTTGATTGGATATATTCAAGAGGGAGTTAGATATGGCTCTTACGGCTAAAGGGATCAAGAGGTATGGAGAGAAAGCAGGAAAGGGGTACTGAAGGAATGATCAGCCATGATCTTATTGAATGGTGGTGCAGGCTCAAAGGGCCGAATGGACTACTCTTGCACCTATTTTCTATGTTTCTATAAAAGGCAGGCCACAAGGTGTGATCCTCACTCTGGATTTAACTATTAAAGGACTAAGGTCACTACAGTTCAAGTACAGCACATTGCCTCAGGGAGTCATTGTTAGAGCATCTAAGGACATAACCGATGGTTGCCTGCTCTCCCTTCTGTTTGGCACCCACTATTTTTCCTCTACCTTGGCACCCATTACCTTTCCTCTACTTTGACACATCTCTATTTGTGTTAAAGTGCCAATTATTGTAAATAGATATTTTTTATCTGTCCTTTTTAAACTTGTAAATTTGTCAGTTTTAAAATGTCAGTCTCATTTTTAAGCATCACTCTTCTGCTAGTTGCCATTAATTTCCTCCTTTTCCACTCCATCTGCTTTTTTTTCTTGGTCTTTCAGTTATAGTGGCTTCTAAAGTCAGCTTTGTGTTTTAAAATAATACTTGAGTGGGGAGAATTCCTCAATTTGACAATTGTATCCTGCATCACTTCTCTCCCTCTTCCCTCCTTGTATTTAACACACCCTGAACTATTTGAACACTATCTGGTTCTTCACCAGTATAAGCATAAAAATGTTGATAACTTTGGTTAATTGTCTATTTTATGGACTGCTTCTATAATCGTGACTTAATCCTCATGCTCCATACCCGACACTGTAGTTTAAGGCCAAAATGTTTGAACTTGTCCTGCAGCCTGAGGAGCATCTCTAGTCTTGGAATTGATTTAAATGAATTTTGAAGTAAATAACACCTTCAACAAGGAATTTACAGAGACTGACTCTAAACCGGATTTTTCTTTTTCTTTTGGAATATTAATCATAAAGATCTTTAATGTAGATTGTATCCAGTACCATAAGTGTTGCATTTTCCCCCACCATGCCTCCGAACTATTTTGATTTAGTTGTATCATACAATATGTAATTTTATTCCGTTTTTGTTAATATTTGTTTCTTATGCAATAAGTTTCTCTATTTGGCAGTGTCCATTGCCAAAAAACTCCTCAGTCAAGATTTATTTTACTACAAAAAACGATGGCATTGCAGTGAGTGATTCCCAGTGACTCCTATCTGAAATGATTATGCACAATTCCACAATAGTCCATTTTGATTTTTATCTATAAATATGGATTATTCTTATCCACATCCTCCAGGATAATTTATGTGGGTTCTGAGGGTGCTCCTGGAAAGGTCTTGCAGATAAGAAATGTTGTCCTTTCCACATGTTTAAATTTTCAAGTGAATGTGATTTGTGGAACAATTCTGCCCTTAAGTGATTTGCTTTCATAGCAGATTGTGTAGCATTGATTTGACTTTTGCCTATAAATACCACTTTGCCTAGGGTACATGACGCTATTGAAAAATTACGTACGTATGTCTAGCTGTTCACTTGACCTGTGTAATAAGTAGGTTTTGTTCAGTTTAAGATTTGAAGAGCAGACTTTTCTGTTTTACATGTAAAATTATATTCCTCTTGTTTTTAAAAAAAGATGCTTGCTACAAAAAATGTTTGAATTATAGCACAGAAGGAGGCTATTCGACCCATAGCATCTGTGCCAGTGCTTTTCACTTGATCTATGTACTCTAATGCCAATTACCCATGTGTTTTTATATACTCCCTTTTAAAATACTTTTCTAGTTCCCTTTCAAATTGCTAGAGTGTGAAACTGGTTTTTAACTCGATATGTACCGTGACAGAATTAGAATAAAGCTGAAGCTTTATTTTTATCTAAGATTTAGCATGGTATTAACTACTTTAATTCTAACATGATACACAAGGAGCTAAAAATCAGCTTCACTTACAGAAATCGTGTTTGATACAACTGTTGGAGATTTTAGTGAGTCTTGTGCGATTTGCTCAATTATACTTTTGATTGGCAGGTAACACCTATGTCAAATTCTAATGTAGCATTATTCTTCCACCTTCCAACGACAGAGGATCATGTTAATGTATATGATAAAATCAGTAGCTGAAATAAACTGAAGAGGTTTCTCTATTTGTTCTCGGACCATGCTTTGAATTTGCTCAGTTATGGCCAAGTGAAAATGCTCTCTCTGAGACATAGGGAGTTTGGACTCACCTACAAGAGTGTCTGCATTGCACTTTCATTGTAAGATCGGTGTATATGTATGCCAAGATCTCTGTTCCTCCACTGTTTTCAGAATCATATTATTTAAGGTATACTTCCTTTCTCTAGAGGGCTAGAATTTCCACTGGGATCGGCGAGTTACCGCCCGTTTTTGCCAAAAAGGCAAATTATTGCCTATTTGACGCCTGTTTTACTCCTGATTATCGCCGGCGGTAATTTCAGACTGCAGTTACCGCCGGCATTGCTGCACATCGTCCGCCCACGTTGCCTGCCCAAAACTCGAACAAAATTCCCCTGTAGCGCTAATTTCCTTTTACCGGCCATTATCGCTCAGGATCGGAACCGCCCATTTTTTAGGTACTTACCGTACTTTATCCCAGCGTTATGCCTCCATTTTGTTTTGTTTTTCTCTGGGGGAAAGGGCTGCATTTTTAGTTTACCTTTCACAATGTATATTGAATGAGGACAAGAAGAAATAGGAGCATTTGATCAGAAACAAATGATAATCAGTCAGCCCAGCAATCTCGAAGCCTCATAGAAAATATTGCAACTGAGGTGTAAATTTCTGGCTTCTTCAAATTGTTTACTGTCTTCTGTTTTATTTTGCCGTGCTTTCAAAGCAGTATTATTACCCTGAAATCTTACAGAAACCCTCCCTTGCTTTTGCAGGGTTCCCAGTTGTTGCCATTCACTCACAATTTGGAGAACATTTTTTAAATGCTTGCAATTCAGGAGGGATATTTAAATGTAGCTTTCTAAAAGATTCTGTGCGAATCTTGATATTAAAGAGCAAAAGCAAGTGGCAGAAATCCCACTTAAAATAGTATTTTAAGAATAAACTTTCCCCATGTGTGTCTCGTTCAGTAAAATTCTATTGCTGCAAAATATTTGCCCTGAATTTGCAGGGTTTGGCTGACTTAATTTTATTCGATTGCAAAATCTGCCCCGAATAAAGATGAGTTACTACCATGCACTCCCCTCCCGCCACCACCCCCCCACCTTTTCTGTTCTGAAAATGTTGAACCTTGCTGGAGTATGACCCTGCGATACAGTGAACGAGGACATTCTCATGTAAGCCTAGATAGTCAGTATTACATAAGAACATAAGAAATAGGAACAGGAGTAGGCCATACGGCCCCTCGAGCCTGCTCCACCATTCAATAAGATCATGGCTGATCTGATCATGGACTCAGCTCCACTTCCCCGCCCGCTCCCCAAAACCCCTTATTCCCTTATCATTTAAGAAACTCTATTTCTGTCTTACATTTATTCAGTGTCCCAGCTTCCACAGCTCTCTGAGGCAGCGAATTCCACAGATTTACAAACCTCTGGGAGAAGAAATTTCTCCTCCAAGTTGTTAAATCACTGCAGATTTAACAAATGACAATCTGCAGATGATTACCATAAAATACTGCAGCTTATGAAAGAGAGATTTTTAAACTTGTTTTTCATTTTTCAGTTCCAGTGAAGGGGACCTATCCAAAGCATCATAAACTCTCTTTTCTCGTTGCAAATTTTCACTGACTATTGTGTTTTTGTATTTTGTATTTCCCCTGCCCCCCCCCCCCCACTGGTGGGTTGATTTCTAATAGATGCATTAAAAACTTATGTAGCAAACAGTAAAACCTAAACAGTACAGTTACCAGGGACACAGGCAATCACACATTTAAAGTTGTTACCTAAAAGTTGTCATATGGGACATATTTTCCCCTAGGAAATGCCTATGTTTAGATTATATCTATACATCAAAAAAATGTCAATTGTAAGACAACTATGGGTTAAGAGATTCAATTAGTTTGCAGACAATGTACTTTTTAGTGATTTTCATTGATTTTGAGTGATTTCTGGAGTAGTTATTAAGGGATTTTGAATATATTGTGGATAATTGCTTTAAAACAAATGGAGCCTGTAGTTTCAATGCCAATATTGCTGACCCTTACAATGATTGTTAGTCATAATTTCCCAGAAGTGAGTGAGACACAGTACAAGAATGGTTTAGTTGAATAATATTTATTTTATAAAAGTTGTAATTGCTATTAAACGTTAACAATGTAATAAAATAAAATAATTTTTAATATTTTTTTTTGGAAAAATATTCATTATCAACAACAACCGATAACAACAGTAAAAACACTCAAACCACCCCTGCACCCTCCCATGATTCTACCTGCGGCTACCTTTCCCAACACCTTTCCGCCCTGACTCCCTCCTCCTCCCACTATCAATACCCCTGGCCCTGCCCACGTCGGGACCAGTACGTCATGCAGCAGAGCACCTTGAGCGTGACTGCTGAGGGCGGGGTGATAATGGCAGTGCTATTTTCCTACTAAAACTCATAAAATAAATTCAATTCATCCACAATATGATAAGATGTTTGTTCAGATTTTCAAATCAACTTAAAAGAACTCACAGATTAAATCAAAACTCCCCAGAACTTGAAGCAGCCTTTTATATGAAAAGTCCTCCAATTTACAAAATGGTGTCCATACCACTGGGTTAAGGTCAGGTGAGTGCAGGTTTTTTTCAGATTTTTTTGGGCAAGCGATATTTTCAGCGATATACCAAAAGAAGATGGGGGTGCTGAGGACCCATCTTCAAAGTCGGAAGAAACTAGTTCCTCACGACGATCAGGTGCTGTCACCATTGGTGGTATGGCACCTTGGGTGTAGTGCCATGGGCTAGACTTTCCATCAGTTTTGCTTCGTTACCGCCCACTTACCATCCATTTTAACGCTGAGATGAGGTACAACGTCCATTTCCCCAAAAAATGGAAACTATCGGCCAGCGTTACTTTCGGTATCTAGGTAACGCCGAGAAATAATTAAACAGACCGCCCATATTTTTTTGCCATAAAGGCTCAGATTATAGTTTATAAACTAAACTAACGCTCAGAAACCGCCCATAATATCGGCGAGCGTTACTTTTGGTATATCGCTGAAAATGTGACACCACCTCTGCGATCTTGCCCCAGATTCTTTGGTACACTTTTGGGGTTGGCTTCCCACGCCCACCCCAGGTCAGTTGGGCCCACCGAGATTCAGCCTCTTGCAGGAGGGCAGCATTTGCCTCATCTGAAAAGTGCCTGGCTCTCTCCCACCCATCTCTATCTCCTCTCCAACCTCACCCACATCACTGCCCTCATTCACTAGGTAATAGTTTTTTTAAAAAAAACTCCAAATATAGTCACCAACACTGCAATCTCCACAATCCCCCACAAGATTTCTCCTCTATCTCTCTCTCGCCTCTTTCTCTATGTTCTGCGCATGTGCTGCTGACCCCTGACCTCCTGAAACGTGGGAAAAGACCGTTGCTATGGACACCGACCTTTTATGATGATGGGTTTTTTCTAACGTCCATTTCACAGCACTCCCGCTAACGCCCAAATTATAAATTGGAAACCAGTGGGTGAAAATGGCCGATATGCCGGCGATCTCACAAACCAATATAAACGCTAACGCTGGAAATATCGCCCACTTTTGGGCGATCTGGGCAATAATGGAAAGTCTAGCTCCATATCCCACGACCGTCGATTGCTGCATAGCATTGGCATTGACGGTCTGGATATTCTCCATCACCGCCACAATCAGCTCCGCCATGTCCTCCGATTGACGGGCTGCTAAAGCTGCGATGTTTGTGGACAACTCAGCAATGGCCCGGAGGAGCTCTCGACTCCAGTCGATGCTCATCCTAGACAGTCCCATTGGGTCCATGTTCGCATCTGCCTGTCTCGCAGTGTTCCCACCTTGCCAGATCAGCCGCCGCGGATTCAGCATGGGGGTCGCTTGGTCCCACTTCCTCGGACCGGAATCAAGAAAAGTTGGATTCCGCCGAGGAACCGGTGGCCGCAGGTGAAAAGGACCCTTCAAGTCCCGCCCCCTCCCTCTCCTGTACCACCATCGTGACAAAGTTTTGAGGAATGTTCTCCTCCTGCTCCTCAACCATCTGTGGCATCACCATCTCTTCCACCACCATCTCTTCACTCCTCATTCCCTCCAGTGATTCCTCTCTAGGAGGGGCAGGCGGCTCCACCTGTGTAACTGTAAAAACATAACATTAATGGTTGGTGGGAGGGGAGGGGTCAAAGGTAACATGAGAGCAATTCATTTTGCGCTGGCTTATGTGGAGAACAAACATATATTACCAAGAATCATTACATGAAACTATCATAAGCAAAGTAGACAGAAACTACATGACACAACAAAACTTGAGTCCCAAACAGTATGTTGCTTTCCAAGTGGCAGAGTGTGATCAACCAAAAATTCATGTCAGAACTAACAACATTTCGTGCTCCCAGCATTACATTACATTCTACATTATATTGCCATAAGATTGAATTACATGACCGCAGTATAGCCCAGGGATTATGCAGACTTACCCTCCGCAAGAACTGATTCGGCGCCAGCACACGTGGTGGTGCGATCATATGCTCCATTCAGGGCTGCAGCGCGTTCTTCTAGGTCTGTTAATTGAAGAGTCTTCGGCGGACCTCCGCCCGTTTGGTGGAGCTCCGCCCTATTGCCGGCTAATTTTTTCTGCAATGCGACACAAAATATGTGTTAACTAATTTCACAGCTACTAATACGGAATACATACATAAATACATACACATCTACATATATAGGTAGACAGCCCCAATTAACCGTCCCCAGTCCTTTCGTCAACGAGTGCACCATTTAAGTTCTGTTAGCATGCAAATGTTGCATGATGAACAAATGAAAATACAGAGGACTGTGTAACACAGTGTGATTGATGATGGGAAATAAAAAATGTCACCAAGCTTTACAACATAATAAAACGTGGCACTACTTAAGAGTAATCAGTCAGTGCATGATAACATTTATTACTCTCGCAGACCCAACAATGTCATTCCACCGTTTGCGACATTGTTTCAGCCCCCGCATCATGGGCGTGACGGACGACACCGCCTCAGCGTTCTCTTGCCATAACCTTTGATACACACTTGGTTTTCCTCGGCCACCCCATGTTAGTTGATCCCAACAGGCCTCCACTTCGTGGACCAATGATTCTTGGACGATTTCGGAGAAAGGAACGGCCCTCCTCCTCCCACCTTACCTACCTCTCCACTTGTTTTTCCATCTTATTTAAACTGATTTATACTGATTTTTATATTTAAATTTAAATAATTATTTATTAATTTTTATGATGTAGTATTAAGTTATATTATACAGTGTATTATCAATTAATACTGAAAATAATCTTAAAATCCTTTTATAAACAGATCTTATTAAACAACTATTCTCTCAAATCGACCCACCTCTGCACTCTCAAAATGTCGAACACTTGTTCTCTGCGCATGGGCAGGGTCACCTTTGACCCCAAATTCGCAGGAGAATGCCCGCGCATGTGCAGAGAAGGAAAAAATGGGTGTTCTCTAGGGGGACTGCTTGCCTTTAGTAAGTGCCACCACCGAGACTTGACCATCGAAAATCGCGGGAGCGCGCAGCACGGTATTCCGACGGTTCAAAAGATGCAACTGCCGGAATACCACTAAGAATCGGGCGGTAGCAATCCCAATGGAAATTCTAGCCCTCGGTTCCTTTCCCCAAAATTTGCAGCATCAAATTGCTCTGTATTGGAACTGAATTCGCCACCTATGTGTCCACTCCACTAAACCTGCCTATGTCCTTCTGGTATGTAGCACATTTTGAGATCTTATGAATGGATCAGCTGCAAAAAGCTGTGACAGACTTTTAATTAGGGACACAGTTGAGCTTTGGTTTTTAAATAGAAAACCAAATGCATTAATTGCAGACAGCAAGGGAAATGTTACTGTAGAAGTACGTAATAATATCGAGACGGTATGAATCTGCTCTTATTACAAACGTAAGCGATTTATAGGCAGTATTATATAACTGATATAAGCAGTTCTCTGTCAGTGTCACTATCTGTTCTCCTATGATTTGCAATGAAACGTGTACTGCCCTGGTTACTGGCACAGCGATTGTATGAACTCATCTCTTGCAATGTGATCTCTAATTCCAGAAAAATGTAATTTAAATCAAGCGAGGGGGAGAAGAGAAAATTGCATGGGTATAATCAAAGGAATGATATTGGGGAATTACCTGACTGTAAACTACCACTACAGCAGCATAAATTCCACCACCCTGCTCACGTACTAAACCCAGATTATGGCACTATTTAATAGAGTACAACTGTTGCACCTTTTGGGGTTGCTTCTACGTTGGTCTTTATAAACTGATGTTTTCATATCAAGTACAGTTGTTGATCGATTTCTTACTCACAGGAGGCATGTCGTTTTTGTATGTGCTTCTTGGCAATGTTTCCAGTGAAAATGAGAGTGCAAAGCCAAGCATTGTTGTGTCAGTAAAAATAGTAAGGTGCTAGCCCACTCTATTTAACTGTCCGTCACCAATATGAGAGCTTACATTCAGTTTTAAGAGGGATGCTGGAACATTGCTTATAATTGGATCCTTCATTCTTTATTATAAAGTTGAAAAATAAGCACAGTTGAATTCTAATGATTATGCTGCTGCTTGGTGTTGGAGTTCAGGGCTGTTGCATTGCCTCTTGCAAAGTGATGGTCTGTAACAGTAATAAAAGGTACTGTGTAACCAAGGTGCTAAGATTTAGTTAACTGTCATTTCCACTGTGATTTCCAAAGTAAAGGTCTGGTGCTGTCTTTACATTACATTGCTCCATACCTATCCTCTCCTGAAAAGATTGACCCATTTTGGGTAACAGTTCCTTGAGTACTCAGCTGTCCCCTCGTACATTGTCTAACTGTTCTTCATGTGTGCACCTAGACACCGTCAGCAGGTTATTTGAGGAATGGTGTCTTTATCCATAATCCCCTCCCTATTTCCCAAAGGCATGGAATATTAAGAATTTCAGATTTGACATATACAGTAAAAGGGAGTCAATGTTTCTTTAATAATATAGATTAGAAATACGACTGGACACAGCACCTTGTATCCTGAAACATTTAAATACACCTGTCTTTCCCACCCCCAACAAAGTAAAACTCCTCAGCTATTCTCACCGTTTTAAATGCCTTTATTTCTAAACGTCAACACTACAATGTCTTTGAAAAGTCCTTTGATAAATGGGGTCTTTTTGAAGGCTGATCCAGGCAGTTTTCACCTGTAATAAATTATAACGGGGTCAAATTAAGTATGCACAGATGGTATTATTTTCCTTCCCAAGGCAGCAAATTGAATTAGTCGATTGCATCCATATTTGTGGCGGTAATGAGTTAATTTAATATCTCCTGGATATGTATTACCATTTTAATATATTGTACTACTTCCTGCTTCACTCCATAATATGTCTGGAGAATTGACCAGATTCCAAGCAAAGAAATCTGGCACATTGCCCCATGGATCTTTGTCCCTTTTGCCCTCGGATGTTGTTGCATCTTCCAAATGGGAATGCTCATTAATTTTCTTATGTGTAACACAGCCAAATTCCATTGAAGTGGAGTGTGGGCTCATTGCTCAGTGCAAGTAAATTGAGAGAAGGTGATGTAACGCCCTTATTCAAGAAGGGGAGAAGAATAAACCGGTTACTCTAACATCAGTTGTCAGTAAACTCTTAGAATCTGTAATTTGAGATAAAATTAATAAGCATTTAGAAATTCATGGGCTAATCAAAGACAGCCAGCATGGATTTGTTAAAGGAAAGTCTTGTTTGAAATATTTAATGTTTTTTTTTTAAAGTGACCAATTGGATATAGGAATGGAGTAGAAGTAGTGCATATGGATTTTCAGAAACATTTCATTAAGGCGTCTTGTAAGAGGCATGTTACAAAAATTAAGGTGTTTGTTGTAAGAGGAAATGGATAGAAGTTGGTTTGCTGACAGTAAACTGTTAGAGTAAATGGGTGTTGCTCAGTCTTGAGAAGGGATGGAAGTGCTGAACCCCAGGGATCATTGTTGGGTCCACTTTTGTTCTTGGCATATATAGATAAGGGTATAGAAATAACCATCTCAAAATTGCTGACAACACAAAAGTGGGGTTTTGGCAAACAATGAGGAGGCCTGTAAAAGACATGCAAACCTATGGCAGATACAATTTAATGTGGATATGTATGAGGTAATACATTTTGGGACAGAAAACAAGGAATGGAAGTATACATTTAGTGGAAAAATGCTGAAAGATATGGATCAACCGAAACCAAGGGGTTCAAAGACATAGATCCCTGAAAGTGCAAGTGCAGGTAGATAAAGCCATAAAAAAGCCACAAAAGTTTTGAGTGCAAGAATAAAGGAGTAATGATTCATTTATACAAAACATTGATTAGAGCACAGTTTGAGTACCGTGCACTTCCGGGTATCCCATTATAGAAAAGCCATAGTACAATGTAAATTTAACAGAATGATGTCAGGATAGGAAAACTAGTTGAGGCGCTACACGGGCACTTGAGACCTTTGAAGCGGAAAAGGCTAAGAAGAGCCTTAATACAATTTTTTTAAATTATGAAGAGTCTAGATAGAGAATAGGGAAAGGCGATTTCCTCTGGTTGGTGAGTCAGTGACAAAAGGACCAAAAGTTTAAAATGATCAATAAGCTAGTAAGGAGAGAGGATTGAGAAATTTCTTTGCACAGAGGATTGCCGAAACATGAAATGCTTTGCCACAAGAAGTGATTGAGGCAGAGACCATTGTATCTTTTAAGGGACAATTGGAACATGAATAGTGCATTCGGCCCCTCGAGCCTGATCCACCATTCAGCCAGACCATGGCTGACATGTACCTCAACTCCATTTATGCGCTTTTGATTCATGTCCTTCGATACTCATGCCTAACAAAAATCTATTGGTCTCAGTTTTGAAAACTGAAATTGACCCAGCTTCCACAGCCTTTTGGGGGCAAGAGTTTAAGATTTACACTGCGCTTAGTGTGAAAAATAAACCGGATACGAGCCTCTGGGTGGAGAATGTGGCAGTGGGATTAGTTTTGGATTGCTCTCGCAAAAAGCTGCCGCAGCCATGATGAACTGAATGGCCTACTTCTGTGCAATTAACTTCCATGGTTCTATGCTGTGGGCTTTTGGCCCTGGGAATATTATGTACACAGTTTAAAAAAAAATAAAAATCCTGAATCTAGCCTTGAAGTTAAAAATCAACTCTACCAAACGAAGTATTTGCAAAGGGATAGTAATAATGCTTGCCATTATTATCAACCCGCAAGAGCTTGGCTCTAGTCCACATAACTGACATCTTTTTTGCTGTTCATGGGAACTGCTCTTTCCAAAAGTCTTGCTTCATGCACTGGACCACAGCAGTGCATGTTGAAATCACTGCTACTCTTGCTGGCTTATTTGAGGTCGTTCTCCTAAATTGTGGTACTGTTTCATTGTGTGATTATTTTAGGCCTGACATCTAGACATCAAAGCTACAAGATGCCTCTGAACTTCCCTGCTCTGATTTGTGCTTTGATACCTGAATGACCTGCAGACTAAACTTAAAGAAAGCCAGCAGAGCAGGTGATCTGGCAGAAGAAATGGATCAAAGGCTCATAAGTTTAAAATAATGGCCCAGAAATTGTGGTCGGAGGTTTCCTGCGGGCGGAAGCCCCCAAACGAAATTTAACTTTACGAAAGTACCTGGTGGTCCCAGAGGAATGTAGACTTGTGGTCTGAGACCTCCATTCACAGCGTATGGGCCCACGCATCCCAGGAATGTAAGTGCAACCTGGGATCACATGGGCCTGGACCACCAATCACTATGCAGTATTCTCATTTATAATAATAGTGAGTTCTGTTTGTACGAGCTTCCATTGCTATCAATGAGAATACCCCCAAAAACACAGAAACACAACACGATAAATTAAAAAAAAAATCTTGCATATTTAAAATTAATTGAAATTTAATTAAATTAAATGTTTTATACAAATTTATTTTTTTGATTAAAAAAAATGTTTTAATAGGGGTAAAAATAAACTTGCCTTAATGGACAAGGTTTTTAATTTAAAAAAATATGAGTGATAAATTTAATTTTTCTATCTTTTAAAACTCTGAGGGCTGGAAATTGGCCAGACTTGCGCCCGTTTTTTCGGCGATATTTTGCCGTTTTTGGCTGGAAAAGGTGATCAGGTAAATTGGTCAAAGTCTTGCGCCGGCGCTTTTGAAATACCACGAAAAAGTGGACCGCCATTGTGAAAGACGGAAAAAAGCGTTATCATTTTAAATTGACTATTTCGGCGCACCCATATTATGCGTGAAAATAAATGCCGAGAAAAGCCTGCGTTGCAGCCCCAGAAACAGCAGTAAGTATGAAGACCTGCAAAAAAGGTAAGTTAAAGTTTCTATTTTTTAATTCTTTTTCAGCGACTTGCTAGATAAGTGTCTTGTGAATATTTTGTGATTTTTTTTTTTGTTGCAATTTTCTTGTGTGTGTTTTCCCAGGGCTTTTCTTTTAGCGGTAATCAGCCTCGGACTAAAGTTGGTGAGGACTGCGGTTTCCACTGCGAATCCTCATGCATCGGCAATTTTTACCGCTGGGCCCATTTTTTTTGCCAATTTTAGGCCTTTAAAAAATGGTGGAGTGATTAATGGTATTTTTGGCGAAAAATGCCGAAAAAATACCGCTATCACCAAAAGACCAATTTCTAGCCCTTACGTAGGCTAAACACCTGCTTTTACCAGGCGTAAGATTTTGAAGGACATTCACTGGGCATGAGTTGGATAAGTCACTCACCTGGAATATTGTGTCCAGTTTTGGTCTCCTAATCTGAGGAAGGACGTTCTTGCTATTGAGGGAGTGCAGCGAAGGTTCACCAGACTGATTCCCGGGATGGCTGGACTGACATATGAGGCCTTTATACACTGGAGTTTAGAAGAATGAGAGGGGATTTCATCGAAACATATAAGATTCTGACAGGACTGGACAAATTAGATGCGGGAAGAATGTTCCCGATGTTGGGGAAGTCCAGAACCAGGGGACACAGTCTTAGGATAAGGGGTAGGCCATTTAGGACTGAGATGAGGAGAAACTTCTTCACTCAGAGAGTTGTCAACCTGTGGAATTCACTGCCGCAGAGAGTTGTTGTTGCCAGTTGATTGGATATATTCAAGAGGGAGTTAGATATGGCTCTTGCGGCTAAGAGGATCAAGGGGTATGGAGAGAAAGCAGGAAAGGGGTACTGAAGGAATGATCAACCATGATCTTATTGAATTGCGGTGCAGGCTCGAAGGGCCGAATGGCCTACTCCTGCACCTATTTTCTATGTTTCTAAATAGCCCAAATCTCTGCGCAAATGTCCTTCTCCTAGGGATGCGTGCGATCTGTCACAAGAAACTTTGACAGATCGCAAATGCCGGTTCCCGGAGAGGCCGCAATTTACGACCCACTGTATCTGCAGACTTTGTAAGGAAAACCTTTTTGTTTCTTTAGAAACTTCATGTTAGGTTGAAGCTGGTTATGTTTTGTGAAATTTGTAATTTTTCATAGGAATTTGGGATTTAATTGAGTATATGTTTATTATGGGTCTTTCATACCTGCCTTTTACAAAAATCAAAGCAATTTTTTTTTTCTGGATTTGTGTAAGGCTAAGACTCCATTTGTTTTTCTCCCGGGGTCACTCACCTATTGTAGACAGGCAGGCAGATGATCATCTCTTTATACAGCAAGATCGATCAAAAATCATCAGACTTGGAAGAATTGGAATCCTTTCTCCTCACTTGTGTATATTATGAAGGTACTGAGCATATGGGAATCCTGTCTACCTGTCTACCCTGATTCTGGCCACTGTGTTGCCTCTCCCGGAGCTTGGCGCGGTTTGGCCAGTCGATTGGGGGACGGAGCTAGGGTCCTGCGCCAGAAAAGGTGCCGACAGCGCTCCACATGAGCTTTGGAGTGTGCGCGCGTACGCAGTAGCTCCTGCCCCCAGTCTCTGTGTGTGTGCTGCTGCGTGGGACCCAATGCGTCCCGCCCTATCCCGGGCCGAGTAGCCTCCTGCACAGGCCAGCCATTGTCTTCCCGGGCTAGAAGGCCACAACAAGCAGGTTGGTGCGGGGCCCAAGCCGGGGCAGCGGGGCTCTGGGCGGGGGGAGGGGGGAGTTTTGATCCCCGAGGGGAGCGGTTTTGATCCCCGGGGATGATAACTGTGTAGCCAGTAATTTTAATGAGCTTACTCAAGACTTTCCTTAACCCTGTTGATGAAAATACTTTCCTAACCAAGTTGATAGAATATACTTTCAAATACATCATAATCAATTCTTGAACATTAGATTTGGTAGAATAATTGTGCTTGAATTTTCAAAATATTTAAAAGTTTAAAACAAACAGTAAATTTCCTGGCTTTATGGTATAAAATATTTCTATGATGGTGGGTGAGCTTAAGCGGCTAGGAAAACTACGAGCAGGTGGTACTTCTATTTTTTTATTTGGATATTTTGAAAAAATTATGTAAATATGTTTTGTCTCTTTACTATTATTTTTGTAGTTTAAACTTTCATGACTCCTTCTGTTGTGTAGTATATTAACTTTGCGAAGTTTGTCATATGATGTCCTGTACAGCTGTTTAATCCTATTCACATTCTTTAGTCAAGTCATTAAGTTCTGCTGGCCTGCGATGTACCTACCTGCGCTGATTTCTTAACTCTCCGCAAGGGTTTTCTGTGCGGCCACAAATGGCCTCATACGCTGGCCTAAGTTAGTTTGGAGTAACTATTAGCTGTCCAAAGTGGCCTAAATGGCCAAAACCGGTAACGCCCCCTTTTAAAAAAAAAAACTAAACTAAACTAAAAAAATCCTAACTAACCCACTTACACTGGCGCAAATTGAATGTGCAAAATGGGGATTTTTAAGATGCTCCAGAAAAATCAAGTTGCTCCAAAAAAAATGGAACAACTCCTGGGCAATTTTGAGCCTCATATAACCTAGGTTAATAATTCAGTGTAGTTTTGAGGAAGTGCACCATTGTGCCATCTTTCAGATGAGATGTTAAACTGAGCCTCAGCTGTCTCTTCAGGTGGATGTAAAAAAATCAGTATCATTATTCAAAGAAGAGGAACTCTTCTCATTGCCAGCCAACATTCCTCCTTTAACCAATGCCAATCAACCAAAGGCAGATTAACTGCTCATTCACCTCATTTGCTGTTTGTGGGATCTTTGTATACAGATTGGCTGCCTTGTTGTCTACATCTACATGGCTACACTTCACAAATAATCCAGTGGTTGTGAAGCACTTTGGCATGTCCTGATAAAATGATATATAAATGCAAGTTCAGTTGTTCTTGTTTACATGGGACAAACACCAGTTCTAGTTTTAATTGGGGAGGAGCTTACAGCAGCTCAATTTGATATTGAATTGGTGTAACTATTGCAATAATCTTTTCCCCTTGTGATATTTTCCTCTCCAACCTATCCCTCCTTTTTCTAAATGTGTTGGTTCCTTCCTGAGATACAATTCCCTGACTACTCGGCATCCTCCAGTACCTCATCCAAGCTGCTATTACATATGTGTCAGCCTGGGCAATTAAGGTTGTTAAGCTATTCCGTCATAGTAAGGGGGAGGCAAAACACAGTTGGTCTTGATCTTGTCCACAGTTATTTACTACTTAATCCTTGAAGAAATAGCAACAAGAGTGACCGAGAGAAATAAAAGATGAATGGAGCAAACGCTGAAAAACATGACAAAAAAATAATGAGGAAGGGAGCAGGTGAGCAGTGGAAGGCCAAAAATGATCCACCTACATATGAAGCTCTGAAATGTGAAGGATAAACTCTAATTAAGTAAGAGATCAAAATCACAACCCACTTTCTTTATGAACAGTCTGTGAAAGATCTTATTATTGTGACTGTCTTCCATTATTAGTTGAAACCAGACTGGACTTGAATTTCACAAATATTAGTTTTGTTTACATTTTTCAAATATAAACCCTTTCTGTGCATAGGAATCCTTAGGCCACTGAAGTGACTCACTTCAGGAAGGGGGTTAAGTATATTTGTTGATGGTGGGTATGGTAGTGTAGTGGTTATGTTAGCAGCCTGGACTAATAATCTAGAGACCATGAGTTTGAAAACTTGAATTTGATTTATAAAATGTTTTTTTTTAATCTGGAAATAAAAAAAGCTGATATCAGTTTAAAAATAACCACAAAACTGTTGGATTGTCATTAAAAACACAACGGGTTCACAAACTTATTTTAGGGAAGGAAACCTGATGCCCTTACCTGGTCTGACCTATATGTGAGTCCAGCCCCACACCAATGTCGTTGACTCTTAACTGCCCTCTGAAGTGGCCTAGCAAGCCACTCGGATGCACCAAACCGCTATGGACTCCAGTGGTTCAAGAAGCAGGCCCACCACCACCATCTCAGAGCAACTAGGGATGGGCAATAACTGCTGGCCTCGTCAGCAATGCCCACATCCCGAGAATGAATACAAAAAAAATGACCCACATCATTCACTGTGAAAGGTTGTTGATTGGTACAATACCCACTGACTCTGTAAGAAGGGAGCTTTATAAACTTGTGATCAAATAAAGGCAAATGTTATTTAAATTGCACCACTGTAGATTTATTTTTCATTTATCTTCCTGCTTAGTTCAAATGGAATCTTGATTTTGGTTACTGTTGTACGGTAAATCATCATCATAGGCAGTCCCTCGAATTTGAGGAAGACTTGCTTCCACTCTAAAATTGAGTTCTTGGGTGACTGAACAGTCCAAAAGAGAATTTTGGGACCCAAGTTTCGGGCCGCGCTGACCTGGACGCCCGTTTTTCGCGCCACAAAGTGCGCCTAAAAAAAACTTACAGATTTTCCGGCTCCCTGCTGGTCCTCTGGAGCCGGGCGCGGCGCAGCACGAGCTGTAGGGGGCGGAGCTAGGTCCCTGCACTGAAAACAGTGCTGGGACCTCTGCACATGCACGCTACAGTGGGCGCGCATGTGCAGCAGCTCTAGGCGTCCAAAACTGTGTGGGAGGGGCCCGAAGCACGCAGCCCCCTGGCCGAATGGCCTCACTGGGGCTGCGTGCATAAGGCTGCCTCCCACGCCCAGCTCTTGCTTCTTCCCGACCCGACTCGACTCCCACTTCCCCCTGCCCCTGGACTGGACCCACACCCCCACCCGACCTGACCTCCCTCTCCCTCCCTCCCACCACCCCCCCGACCCGACCCGCGCTCCCGACGCCCCCACCTGGACCGGACCCGACCCAACCTGACCTCCCTCCCCCCACCCCCGACACGACCCGACCCGACCTCCCTCTGCCCCTCTCTTCCCCCCCCCCCCCCCCGGCAACCCGAACAGACCTGACCCGACCTCCCTCTGCCCCCCCACCGACCCGATCCGCGCTCCCTCCCACCCGACCCCGGACCCGACCCAATGCCACCTACCTGTAAATCTGGTGCTGGGGACGGGCCCTGCCCGAATTCTTGGGCCCGGCCCGTTCAGCCTCCCTCCCCCTTCTCCTTCCCCCCTTCTCCTTTCCCTTCCCCCCTTCTCCTTTCCCCCTTCTCCTTCCCCCCCTTCTCCTTTTCCCCCCTTCTCCTTTTCCCCCCCTTCTCCTTTTCCCCCCTTCTCCTTTCCCCCCCTTCTCCTTTCCCCCCTTCTCCTTTCCCCCTTATCTCCTTCCCCTTCTCCCCCTCTTCTCTTTTCCCTTCTCCTCTCCTCCCCCTTTCCCCTTCTCTTCCTCCCCCCCTTTCCCCTTCTCCTCCCCCCTTTCTCCTTCTCCTCCTTCCCCCTTCTCCTCCTTCCCCTTCCCCTTCTCCTCCCCCCCTCCCCTTCTCCTCCCCTTCTCCTCCCCCCCTCCCCTTCCCCTTCTCCTCCCCCGCTTCCCCTTCTCCTCCTCCCCCCTTCTCCTCCCCCCCCTCCCCTTCTCCTCCTCCCCCCTTCCCCTTCTCCTCCTCTCCCCCTTCCCTTCTCCTCCTCTCCCCCCTCCCTTCTCCTCCTCCCCCCCTTCCCCTTCTCCTTCTCCTCCTCCCCCCCTTCCCCTCCTCCCCCCTTCCCCATCTCCTCCACCCCCTTCCCCTCCTCCCCCCCTTCCCCTTCTCCTCCCCCCTTCACCTCCCCCCCATTCTCTCCCCCTTCTCCCCCATCCCTCCCCCTTCCCTCCCTTCCTCCCCTCCCCCTGCCCCCCCCCTCTCCCTCTACCCCCCTCCTCCCCCTCCCCACGCTGTCAGAAACACAGACACTGACGGACAGAGAGTGAGAGACACCCACAGACAGACAGAGAGATAGAGACACTGACAGAGACACACTGGCGGGGGGGGGCATCCCAGCACGCAGTGGGAGGGCTCCCGGTGCTGCAGTCGGTAAGTAGAAAATGTTTTATTTATTGATTTTTTAAAAAATTCTTTCTTATTAATTTTTTTTTGATTGATTTATTGGTTGATTTATTGATGTTTTTATCATTTATTATTGATGGTGGCTCTTTATTTGTAAAACTGAAGTGTTTAATGTTTGTAAACTTTCCTTTAAAGCCCCCCCACCCATTCCTTACGCCTGATTTGTAACCTACGCCTGATTTTCTAAAGTGTAGACAAGGTTTTTTCGAGCGTACAAAAATCTTCACTTACTCCATTCTAAGTTAGTTTGGAGTAAGTTTTCACTGCCGAAACTTTGAAAACAGGCGTAAGTGGGCGGACATGCCCCCTTTTGAAAAAGAAATTCTGTTCCAAAATGAAACTGTTCTAACTGACTAGAACTGGAGCAAACTAAATGCCGAGAATTTGAATTTCTAAGATATCAGGAGCAACTGTGGCCGAAACTTGGGCCCATAGTCTCTGTCACAGGTGGGACAGAAAGTCGTTGAAGGAAAGGGTGGGTGGGACTGATTTGCCGCACGCTCTTGTTTTCTGCATGCTTGCGGCGACAGTATGGTAAATACCATTGTCTCTGCACACGCATCTAAAGAGGTGGCTTTCCTCAGTGACTCCAGAGACAGCAGTGCCAAAGCAAGCGATGTAAACACTGGGCTGCTGCCTCAGTTTATCTGTGCTGTTCAATCCAGAAGTATACATGGGGTGTATTGCGCAGCTCTGGGAATAAAACCTGTATCAGGTGTCTAATATCGATTTAAAATTAGTGTCACCATAAGCCTAATTCCATTTATTTTTAAAGGCACTCAAGCAAAGCATGATTTTATTTACTACAAATACTACGCAGTGTTGCCAAATAAGCGTTGTTTAATTTTTTTGCAAGTATTGCTTCAAGTTGCTGTTGGCACTAACATATGCTGATTGCATTAATAATGTCTTTTCATAAATGTTTCACATGATTTTGCATTTATTCAATTTGCAAATCTGAATCCAAAGTATTTTCCGTGTGTGTGAGGGAGTCGGGGGAATCCAGGAGAGATCAGATTTCTCTGCAAGATGAAACAAAAGAATTAGAATATTAGTCGGATGGAGACTGCTCCCTATAGTGTTGAGCAGCGTAGAATTTGCCAATTATGTTTTATTGCGTCAGGAACTTGAAACTGCACTATCATTGACCTGCCAATTCTGCACAGATGTCTCAGGAAATTCTATTTTCAGTGGATTAACATGACTAACACTGTCTGCTTTAAATGCAAAGGTGCAAATTCCATTCGGTTAAGAGGTTGCTTTCCTATTGTAAACTGTTGGTGTTTACAAATACTACGTTTACAAAAACCGTTCTACGTGATTAGAGAAAATGTGGCACATGATTTATGATTGACACCTTGAGGAGTTGATGCTACATTCTATTTTTAATAGCCAACTTATTTTACTAGGCTCCAACAGTGTTTTGTTACTGTAGTATAAATGATAAGATCTCTGCAATGCCCTCCAGTTACAGATGGAGTGGGGAAAAATACTGCATTTTGCTCTGTTCTACACTCGCCTATAAGTTCCGTGTTGTGCCAGTCTCTGAGCTCCGGTGGGGCGAGGTGGATCTTGCGTCTGGAAGCCTGCAAAGCTAGAAGGGTCAGGGTGCAGAGCATATGGCCTCTATAGGAGGATGTGTGTGATGAGACCATATGGAGCTTGTGGAACAAGAGATGATCCAAAACTCGGCTGCCTGTGTCCTAACTCGCACCAAGTCCTGTCATCCATCACCCCTGTGCTCGCTGACCTACATTGGCTTCTGGTAAAGCCACTCCTCAATTTCAAAATTCTCATCCTTATTTTCAAATCCCTTCGTGCCCTCGCCCCTTCCTATCTCTGTAATCTCCTCCAGCCCCACTACCCTCCTGAGATGTCTGCGCTCCTCTAATTCTGCCCTCTTGAGCATCCCTGATTATAATCGCTCAACCATTGGTCTGTTGCCTAGGCCCTAAGCTCTGGAATTTCCTGCCTAAACCTCTCCGCCTCGCTACCTCTCTTTCCTCCTTCAAGACGCTCCTTAAGACATACCTCATCTTATGGAGTTCGGTGTCAAATTTTATATCTCATAATACTCCTGGGAAGCGCCTTGGGATGTTTCACTACGTTAAAGGTGCTATATAAATACAAGTTGTTGTTATTGTTGTGAGTGAGGATAGGTTTGGGGGATTGGGGATCAGGAATAGTTGTGGATATTTGGAATCAGGAATAGTTGTGGCTATGTAAAGAATCTGGAGTGGTCACATACCTCCAGGCAAGATGACTCTTGCTCTGCCTGTAGCCACGGTGTGTACCACTCCCCTCCCAATCACCGCCAGCACTGCCTTCTCAAGGGGAGTGACCTCAAGTAGTCAGGCTTCCCCTCCCCCGATCAGGTCCTGCTGACGCCTGTTATGTGCTACCTTGTCCTGGAAGAGAAAGAGTGGTGATTGTGAATTGGCAAGTGTGTTTGTGTGTGTGAGTGATGCATCACATGGTTGAAGAGCTGTGAGAGGTGTCTCAGGTATGAGTAGTGCGTTTGAAGGATGCAATAGTGTGGGTTGTATGAATGCCAGTGTGTAGTTAGATAGTGGATAAAATGTGCTGAGGTTAGTATGCTGGTGGTAGTGCAGTTACTGAGAAGTATGTTTGTGAGATGGGATCTTAACAATGACAACTCGTGTCAAATCGTTAATCTTTTTCTGCAGTTCTAGTCAGGTAGAACAGTTCTACTTTGGAAGAGAATTTTTTCTTCAAAAGGGGGCGTGTCCAGCCACTGACGCCTGATTTGAAAGTTTCCACAGTGAAAATGTACTCCAAACTAAAGTAGAATGGAGCAAGTGAAGATTTTTGTAGAACTGAAAAAACCTGTTCTACACATTAAAAAATCAGGCGCAGGTTACAAATTAGGCGTCCAGAACGAGGTGGGGGGTTGGGAAGGGAAGTCATTAAATTCTATAATAAATCCTTATTTATACTTATACAAATATTATACAAATAAATCCAACCTGAATAAACATTTATAAGCAAAGAAAAGATTAAATAAACCATCTTCCTACCTGTGTGAAAGTGCTTCAGGCAGGCCTTTCGGGACCGAAGGCTGAATGGGCCAGCCCGAGACTTCGGGCAGGGCCCGTCCCCAGCACCAGATTTACAGGTAGGTGGTGTTGGGTTGGGTCGGTTTGGGTCGGGTCAGGGGTGGGGGGGGAAGAGAGAGAGAGGGGGGGGGAGAGAGAGAGAGAGAGGGGGAGGGGGAAGGGGGGGAGGTCAGGTCGGATCCAGTCCGGGAGCGGGAGTCAGGTCGGGTCCAGTGGGGGGGCGGGTCGGGTCGGGGGGTGGGAGCACGGGTCGGGCCGGGTCCAGGCGGGGAGCGGGAACAGGAGCGCGGATCGGGTCCAGTCGGGGAGGCGGGGAGCGGGAACAGGAGCGCGGGTCGGGTCGAGGCGGGGAGCGGGAACAGGAGCGCGGGTCGGGTCGAGGCGGGGAGCGGGAACAGGAGCGCGGGTCGGGTCGGGTCAGTCCGGGGGGGGGGGGGGGTGTGTCGGGTCTGGTCCGGAGGCAGGGGGGTGGGGGGGGGGCGAGGAGCGAGTGTCGGGTCTGGTCGGGGGGGGGGTGCGGGAGCAGGAGCTGGCCGTGGGAGGAGCCTTATTCACGCAGCCCCAGTGAGGCCATTCAGCCAGGGCTAGGGGCTGCGTGCTTCGGGCCCCTCCCACACAGTTCGGCGCCTGGAGCTACTGCACTTGCGTACCCACTGTAGCGCGCATGTGCAGAGGTCCCGGCACAGCTCGTGCTGGCTGCGCCGAGGGCCAGAGGACCTGCAAGTAGGTGGAGAATACCGAGGATTTTTTTAGGCACACTTTGTGGCGCGAAAAACGGGCGTCCAGGTCGGGACTGCGCCGTTCTAGGCGCGTGTGAAAACTTGGTCCCATGGTGAGGGACATGAATCCACAACCTTCTGAAACAGTGAAGCAAGTTCTGCCATCTGATGCTTAATTTTGAATGGTTTGACATTCTGAAAGCTTTTAGGTAGATATGTTTCCTTATAATTTCTGCAATTATCATTGTTGTATCATTAAGAGCATTTACTTGACTTTTTAACTAGCTAATTGAGCTGCACAATTTTCGAGGTTGGCAATTAATATTAATCAGCCAGCATTTCCAGTTGCTCATTGCCAGGCTCAGGTTCTGCATGTACATTTGTAATACTATGAAGTGTACGGCAAACAAGCTTCTGCTAAGAGTTCATGGTAAACCATGGTTTTATTTTGATTTACGCAATTATAGCCCACAGCAGAAATTGCTTTGAGTTATGCTGAGAATATCTGAAATATAGTTAAAAGCTGAATAAACTCATCCACTGTTACATGGATGAACAAGAAAAAAAAAGTCCCATCTTTTGGTGATGACCCATGAAAATAGTGTTGAGAACTCTTGTATAGGCCTTCAGGCAGAAAATTGCCATTGTTGAGCTGGCCTTTTGTAATGCTACTTTCCCCCCCTTCCCCTCTTCACAGTCCCATTGTAGCTTCTGGACAGCAGCTCTCCCACGAGTCATAGGCAGCATCAGAAAATTGCTGTATGAGGAATTGTAGTTGCAAATCATTGTCCCTATAAAGCAACTTTCCCACTATTTAACAATCACTGTGCATTTTGCTGTTGAGGTCAACTGTAACATCCCCCACCACTGTCCTGATATTTAGGACTCAATATCACTTGCGTAGTGCATTTATCCTTTAGGGGAGCCTGCAAAAAAAAAATGATGCACGGAGAAACACTGGGCTCAATTTTCCTCAAAACTTTTTTGGGTGTACTTAGAAACATAGAAACATAGAAAATAGGTGCAGGAGCAGGCCATTCAGCCCTTCTAGCCTGCACCGCCATTCAATGAGTTCATGGCTGAACATGAAACTTCAGTACCCCCTTCCTGCTTTCTCGCCATAACCCTTGATCCCCCGAGTAGTAAGGACTTCATCTAACTCCCTTTTGAATATATTTAGTGAATTGGCCTCAACTACTTTCTGTGGTAGAGAATTCCACAGGTTCACCACTCTCTGGGTGAAGAAGTTTCTCCTCATCTCGGTCCTAAATGGCTTACCCCTTATCCTCAGACTGTGACCCCTGGTTCTGGACCTCCCCAACATTGGGAACATTCTTTCTGCATCTAACCTGTCTAAACCCGTCAGAATTTTAAACGTTTCTATGAGGTCCCCTCTCATTCTTCTGAACTCCAGTGAATACAAGCCCAATTGATCCAATCTTTCTTGATAGGTCAGTCCCGCCATCCCGGGAATCAGTCTGGTGAACCTTCGCTGCACTCCCTCAATAGCAAGAATGTCCTTCCTCAAGTTAGGAGACCAAAACTGTACACAATACTCCAGGTGTGGCCTCACCAAGGCCCTGTACAACTGTAGCAACACCTCCCTGCCCCTGTATTCAAATCCCCTCGCTATGAAGGCCAACATGCCATTTGCTTTCTTAACCGCCTGCTGTACCTGCATGCCAACCTTCAATGACTGATGTACCATGACACCCAGGTCTCGTTGCACCTTCCCTTTTCCTAATCTGTCACCATTCAGATAATAGTCTGTCTCTCTGTTTTTACCACCAAAGTGGATAACCTCACATTTATCCACATTATACTTCATCTGCCATGCATTTGCCCACTCACCTAACCTATCCAAGTCACTCTGCAGCCTAATAGCATCCTCCTCGCAGCTCACACTGCCACCCAACTTAGTATCATCCGCAAATTTGGAGATACTGCATTTAATCCCCTCGTCTAAATCATTAATGTACAATGTAAACAGCTGGGGCCCCAGCACAGAACCTTGCGGCACTCCACTAGTCACTGCCTGCCATTCTGAAAAGTACCCGTTTACTCCTACTCTTTGCTTCCTGTCTGACAACCAGTTCTCAATCCACGTCAGCACACTACCCCCAATCCCATGTGCTTTAACTTTGCACATTAATCTCTTGTGTGGGACCTTGTCGAAAGCCTTCTGAAAGTCCAAATATACCACATCAACTGGTTCTCCTTTGTCCACTTTACTGGAAACATCCTCAAAAAATTCCAGAAGATTTGTCAAGCATGATTTCCCTTTCACAAATCCATGCTGACTTCGACCTATCATGTCACCATTTTCCAGATGCACTGCTATGACATCCTTAATAATTGATTCCATCATTTTACCCACTACTGAGGTCAGGCTGACCGGTCTATAATTCCCTGTTTTCTCTCTCCCTCCTTTTTTAAAAAGTGGGGTTACATTGGCTACCCTCCACTCCATAGGAACTGATCCAGAGTCAATGGAATGTTGGAAAATGACTGTCAATGCATCCGCTATTTCCAAGGCCACCTCCTTAAGTACTCTAGGATGCAGGCCATCAGGCCCTGGGGATTTATCGGCCTTCAATCCCATCAATTTCCCCAACACAATTTCCCGACTAATAAAGATTTCCCTCAGTTCCTCTTCCTTACTAGACCCTCTGACCCCTTTTATATCCGGAAGGTTGTTTGTATCCTCCTTAGTGAATACCGAACCAAAGTACTTGTTCAATTGATCCGCCATTTCTTTGTTCCCCGTTATGACTTCCCCTGATTCTGACTGCAGGGGACCTACGTTTGTCTTCACCAACCTTTTTCTCTTTACATACCTATAGAAACTTTTGCAATCCGCCTTAATGTTCCCTGCAAGCTTCTTCTCGTACTCCATTTTCCCTGTCCTAATCAAACCCTTTGTCCTCCTCTGCTGAGTTCTAAATTTCTCCCAGTCCCCAGGTTCGCTGCTATTTCTGGCCAATTTGTATGCCACTTCCTTGGCTTTAATACTATCCCTGATTTCCCTAGATAGCCACGGTTGAGCCACCTTCCCCTTTTTATTTTTACGCCAGACAGGAATGTACAATTGTTGTACTTCATCCATGCGGTCTCTAAATGTCTGCCATTGCCCATCCACAGTCAACCCCCTAAGTATCATTCGCCAATCTATCCTAGCCAATTCACGCCTCATACCTTCAAAGTTACCCTTCTTTAAGTTCTGGACCATGGTCTCTGAAATTACTGTTTCATTCTCCATCCTAATGCAGAATTCCACCATATTATGGTCACTCTTCCCCAAGGGGCCTCGCACAATGAGATTGCTAATTAATCCTCTCTCATTACACAACACCCAGTCTAAGATGGCCTCCCCCCTAGTTGGTTCCTCAACATATTGGTCTAGAAAACCATCCCTTATGCACTCCAGGAAATCCTCCTCCACCGTATTGCTTCCAGTTTGGCTAGCCCAATCTATGTGCATATTAAAGTCACCCATTATAACTGCTACACCTTTATTGCATGCACCCCTAATTTCCTGTTTGATGCCCTCCCCAACATCCCTACTACTGTTTGGAGGTCTGTACACAACTCCTACTAACGTTTTTTGCCCTTTGGTGTTCTGCAGCTCTACCCATATAGATTCCACATCATCCAAGCTAATGTCTTTCCTAACTATTGCATTAATCTCCTCTTTAACCAGCAATGCTACCCCACCTCCTTTTCCTTTTATTCTATCCTTCCTGAATGTTGAATACCCCTGAATGTTGAGTTCCCAGCCCTGATCATCCTGGAGCCACGTCTCCGTAATCCCAATCACATCATATTTGTTAACATCTATTTGCACAATTAATTCATCCACCTTATTGCGGATACTCCTTGCATTAAGACACAAAGCCTTCAGGCTTGTTTTATTAACACCCTTTGTCCTTTTAGAATTTTGCTGTACAGTGGCCCTTTTTGTTCTTTGCCTTGGGTTTCTCTGCCCTACACTTTTCCTCATCTCCTTTCTGTCTTGAAGAGTTACGCCCGTTTTTTTTGGGGCCCCAAGTACGGCAAAAAAAATTTTATGTTTCCCCGTTGGATTTCTTTATTTTGTCGCAGCCTAACCTGTCCTTTAGTTTTGGGGGTAGAGCCTTGATCTGTGTCAAAAAGATTGGGTTGCCACAGTAACCAGGGAACAATGCGAGCTGAGGCTGCAGAGTGAAACATACAGCCAGCTCCCAACACACTAAAACACATTGCATCAACCTAAAAGCACATTAAAATATATTGCAGCAACTTACCTCCAATCATTAAAACCGGTGCCGCTCCCTCGCCCTAGCCCTGTCTGCATCCCTAGCCCGCTTCGAGCTCCTTGCCGTGCCAGTCCAGCTCCCCCCCCCCTCCCCAGCCCCGAGTGCCTTGCCGGTCCCAAACCCCCACCCCTAACCCTGGCTGAAGGGCTTGCCAGTCCGTTCCCCCGCCTGACCCTGGCCCCGAGTACCTTGCTGGTCCCGCTCCCACCCCTCCCCCACCCCCAGCCCCGAGTGCCTTGCCGGTCCCGCCCCTAGCTCAGGCCGAGTGGCCTCCCGGTCCGCTCCCCTTCCCCTATCCCAGGTCAAATGGCCTCCTCCCTCCCGGTCCCTGTACCTAACTACACCCGAAAGGCTTTCTCCCCCCCCCCTCTCTCTTACCTTTCCTGCTTCTGTAGTCCGGGCATCTGCTGCACTTGCTTACGCCAATTTCTTTACCTGCGCTGATTTCTTTAACTCTCCGGAAGGTTTTTCTGCAGAGGCCACATACGCTGGCCTAAGCAGAACTGGTGTAACTTTCAGCTGGCCAAACTTGTCTAACTGGCCAGAATTAGCTCGGGTGACAGGTTATGTCCCCTTCAGCTGAAAAAAAAACTTACCTAAAAACACTGTAACTGAGTTACGCTGGTGCAAATTGATTGGGGAAACTGTTTTTTTTAACTTAGGCCAAAAAAAGCAGTCTGCTCAAAAAAACAGCGCAAATCACTGGGGAAAATTGAGCCCAAAGTAATGTTTGGTGTGCTTTTTCTGTCTGGCAGGCTACTTTAGTGTAAATTGCAGTGGAATTTGAGTTGGGACGAATTGCAAATTCACACCTTGCATATGAGACCTGATGATTGAAAGATAATCCAAAGCAGTGTTCATATTGTCCAAGTGTGAAATTAACTGAAATTGATAAGCATTTCTGATAGTGTTTTGACACAGATGAGAAAACTCATAGCTTTAAGATACTGCTATTCTGTTTTTGAAATCTACTGCCTCCCTAAACTTTGCTAAGAACATTGTAAATTTTAGCACCCAAATATTAACACTTAAAAGGCTGCAATGCTGAGCAATCTGACTATTTTTTTTGATGTTGTGTTTGAAATGGTTCTTGCTGATGTCCTATGAGAGTTTTTGTCATTGCCATCAATCCTTACCGGTTACTCAACCTTCTTTTCTGCAACTGCTTAATTATGTACCTTTGATGTTGATAGAGTGCCAGGATTCAGCTCGGCGACATATCCATTGTTGCAAACCTTTTGAATGCCCATGGGATCTGATTAATCTTGGTGAAGAAGGCAGTATGTGGATGTTTTCTCCAGTTTGTAAATATCTTTAATATATTGAAAGTCTTGTGACTGATGCACAAAGAGGTAACAAGAAAGCCAATTGGGAAAACATATCAAACATGAACCAATGATCGGAAAAAGAACAAAAATTAAAACAGTAGGAAAATATGGTAGAGGAAAGAGGTCTGGTAGATTCTTGAAGGTCGGTCAACAGTGAAGGTGTGGGTTGGCATGAGCCTGATCGCATTGGTGTTGTCCTGGTCTGTAGCACTGTCTCGCTCCCCCTCCCTTGTGTGTTCTCTCTCTCTCTCTCCCTTGACTGACCCAGGAAGTATCAACTGTATGGCAATATGTTTCTGTAGAGCTAAACAGGGGGGAGGGAATAAGAAAGTAACCGCGTGGTGAGAATTCAATGTCTTGTTACACTAAATGATTCTGCAAGTGGTGAAAGTTTGTGTTTTCAAGGTTTCACAGGGCCCAAACTTCCCTATCAGTTGCACTTTTTTTGATGTAACTTGATTTTTCTGGTCTATCTTTTTAGTTGCAAATATGGTCATTTAATTTGCGCCAGTGTAAGTGAGTTAGTTAGGTTTTTTGTACGGTCATTTTTTTTCAAAAGGGTGCGTTCCCAGCCACTTACACCATTTATGCCAATTTGGCCAGAAAAAAGTTGTACTAAACTAACTTAGGGCAGCGTATGTGTCCACTTTTGTCTGCACAGAAAGACCACCAAGCACCAAACAAAGCACAAAAAGTAATAAGCAATTAATTAACAAATAAAATATAAGGAACCCTGCCCCTAAAGCACTGAGACCAAAGTAATAAGCAATCAATAAATAAAAAATAAAAAAAATAGAAGGAACCCTGCACCTAAAGCACCAAAATCGATCCGTAAATAACAAATAAAAAATAGAAGTCCTACCTTGGGGAATGCAGCGGGCCGCCAATGAGAGAGTCCATTCGGCCAGGGCGAGGATGGGAGGAAGGGAAGAGAGGAGAGGAGAGGAGGGGAAGAGAGGAAAGGAGAGGAGAGGAGGGGAAGAGAGGAAAGGAGAGGAGAGGTGGGGAAGAGAGGAGAGGTGGGGAAGAGAGGAGAGGAGAGGAGGGGAAGAGAGGAGAGGGGGGGGAGAGGAGAGGGAGAGGAGGGGGGAGAGAAGAGGAGGGGGGAGAGAGAGGAGAGGGGGAGGAGAGAGGAGGGATGGGGAGGAGCGGAGAGGAGGGGTGGGGGAGGAGAGGAGAGGTGGGGGAGGAAAGGAGAGGAGAGGTGGGGGGGGAGAGGAGAGGTGGGGGAGGAGAGGAGAGGGGGAGAGAGGAGAGGAGTGGTGGGGGAGAAGAGGAGGGGTAGGGGAGGAGAGGTGGGGGAGAGGAGGGGTAGGGGAGGAGAGGAGAGGAGAGGTGGGGGAGGAGAGGTGGGGGAGGAGAGGGGGGGAGAGAGGAGAGGAGAGGGGGGGAGAGAGGAGAGGAGAGGCGAGGTGGGGGAGGAGAGGAGAGGAGAGGGGAGAGAGGTGTAGGAGGAGAGGAGAGGTGTGGGAGAGAGGAGAGGAGAGGTGTGGGAGGAGAGGAGAGGTGTGGGAGAGAGGAGAGGAGAGGTGGGGGAGGAGAGGAGAGGTGGGAGGAGAAGTGGGAGAGAGAGGAGAGGAGAGGTGGGGGAGGAGAGGAGAGGTGGGGGAGGAGAGGAGAGATGGGGGAGGAGAGGAGAGGTGGGGAAGAGAGGAGAGGAGAGGGGGGGAGAGAGAGAGAGAGGAGGGGGGGGAGAGAGAGAGAGAGAGAGAGGAGAGGAGAGAGGGGAGAGAGAGGAGAGGAGAGGGAGGGGAGAAGAGAGGAGAGGAGGGGTGGGGGGGGGGAGGTGGAAGTACCCTCTTGCGAAGCACGTCTAGACTGATGTCCAGCATGGCATCAAACACCCGCATGAATCCCCGGTTCATCTGGTCGAGAGTTACAAACTCAGACCCCCAGAAACACTTCAGGAGTTTTACAATCTGGTCAAAGGCGTCGCCACTGGTGGATACAAGAACCATCACCATGGGCTCCTCCCAGGCCAAAGTTCCATCTTGATTTTCTTAGTGTTTCTAATTTGTAAATCTCCTAATCCAAGGCTGACAGGAATCAAATCATCTTTTGACATGAAGGGAAGAAAACAATCAGATGACATAGCCTGCAGAGCACACTCTGGTCGCCGATAAGGGAGCCCATTTGGCCAGGGCTAGTGACGGCGTGCTTCGGGTCCCTCCCACACAGAAACGGCCTGCCAGGAGCTACTGCACATGCGCGCAGACTCTAGCGCGCATGTGCAGAGGTCCAAGCACTGTTTTCAGCACCGGGACCTGGCTCCGCCCCAAATCCATTGGGCCACACTGCGCCACGACCGAGGAGAGGCTGGGGAGCGGCCAGAATACGGAGGTCATTTTTTGGTGTGCTTGGAGGGAACAAAAGCAGCGCATCACGAGTGAGGACGCCAGAAAAACAGGTTAGGAAAATTCTAGCCCATAGGGAGGTGGCTAATTTTTAAGATGGCTTTCATAATCATGCTAAAATGTTAATAGTGAGTTTATGCATTCACTTTAACTCATTAGTGCTTGTTAAATATGGATGCTTTATCTGTAACTTTCTGTTCACAATTTGGTCATTTGAATTTTAGAGTGCTATCATTTACTACCCCGAGTAAATTCTTGTCAATTACTCCATGCAACTGAGATACAGTATAATGGTATCCCTGATGTGCTGCTTTCAAAATGTCAGACTTAATCAAGCAGCATTGAAGATAGCCTCAGATGGTTAAAAAGGAATTGTATTTTTAAAATTTCATGTTGAATTACAAGTTGCTTTGACAGTTTACTATTTGCTGCCTAAATTATTTCACATTCATTTTTTTTCAATAAAATCCAGGATGTAATTGATTTTTCTGACTATTCTATTTTGCTCTGAAGGCATTTGATAAGGTGCCACATAAGAGGTTATTAAACAAAATTAGGGCTCATGGGTTTGGGCGTAATATACTCGCATGGATCGAGGATTGGTTAACGGACAGATAACAGAGAGTAGGAATAAACGGGTCATTTTCGGGTTGGCAGGCTGTAACTAGTGGGGTGCTGCAAGGATCGGTGCTTGGGCCTCAGCTATTCACAATATATATCAACGATTTGGATGAGGGGACCAAATGTAATATATCCAAGTTTGCTGATATAAAGCTAGGTGGGAATGTAAGTTGTGAGGAGGATGCAAAAGAGGCTTCAAGAGGATATAGACAGGCTAAGTGATTGGGCAAGAACATGGCAAATGGAATATAATGTGGAGAAATGTGAAGTTATCCACTTTGGTGGGAAAAATAGAAAAGCAGAGTATTTTTTAAATGGTGAGAGATTGGGAAATGTTGGTATTCAGAGGGACCTGGGTGTCCTTGTGCATAAATCACTGAAAGTTAACATGCAGGTACAGCAAGCAATTAAGAAAGCAAATGGTACATTGGCCTTTATTACAAAAAGATTTGAGTATAAGAGTAAAGATATCTTATTGCAATTATATAGGGCCCTGGTGAGACTACTGGAGTATTTTGTACATTTTTGATCACCTTACCTAAGGAAGGATTTACTTGCCATAAGAGGGAGTGCAACAAAGTTTCACCAGACTGATTGCTGGGATTTGGGGGAGGCGGGGGTATTGTCCTATGAGGAGAGATTGAGTAGATTAGGCTTATATTTTCGAGAGTTTAGAAGAATGAGAGGTGATGTCATTGAAATATTCAAAATTCTTACAGGGCTTGACAGGGTAGATGCAGGGAGGATGTTTCCTCTGGCTAGGGAGTCTAGAACCAGGGGTCACAGTCTCAAAATAAGGGATTGGCCATTTGGGACTAAGATGAGGAGAAATTTCTTCACGGAGAGGGTGGTGAATATTTGGAATTCTCTATCCCGGAGGGCTGTGGAGGCTTCGTCTTTGAGTATATTCAAGACAGGTCGATAGATTTTTGAATATTAAGGGAATCAAGGGATATGGGGACAGTGCAGGAAGGTGGAGTTGAGGTAGAAGATCAGCCATGATTGTACTGAATGGCCTACTCCTGCTCCTAATTCTCATGTACTCTAAAGATTGCAATAATCCCTTCGTAATGTTGCATTCTGGTTGGAATAGAAAGAACCATACTGTACAAATCAGTTGCTGCTTTGACCACTCCATAATGCTTATAATTATGATACTATGTTGATGTACAATAAGTACTAGTGAGACAACATAGTTACCATGTTACATTAGTTGGTCTTTCTGCCTGCGAGTGATTTTCTTGTATAGGTTGACCCTCCCTTATCCGCCATCCTCGGGACCTGGCCTGTGCCGGATAAGGGATTTTGCCGGATATGGGGAGGTCAGTGGCCCGAGTGGGGGGGGGGGGAGGAGGAGGGAGGGGGTGGGGGGAGGCAGCCCGAGGTTGGGCAGGCCGCGAAGGAAGTGTCGGCAGGCCGCGAAGGAAGTGTCGGCGTGGACCGAGTGTCGGCACGGCCGCCGGCGAGCTGAGTGTCGGCGCGGGCCCAAAGTCGGGGTGGAGCTCAGCCGCGTTCTGCGCATGTGGCCCCGACTGTAGGAATCATGCCGGACGAGGGATGGTGCCGGATAAGGGAGGTCCAACCTGTACTAACCATTGTTAACACAGTGTGATGTCTGAAATCCGGAAACCTCAAGGCCGTTCCGGTTTCCGGGTATTTCTGGATTTCAGAACATCTTTGCCTGGGCCGAGATAGGTAGGGTAGGGGGTGGGGCGGGGGGTCGGTCGAGAGGGGGGGGGAAGTAGGGCCACCGGAGGTCGGGTTGGCCAGAGGGGGGACGTTGGGCGGCCGGAAGCTGAGGGAGGTTGGGCCAAGGCAGGGGAGTTCGGATTTCGGAACATTTTCTGGTTTCCGGACGACCCCGCCATGGATTGGTCCGGATTCTGTAACTCCGGATTTTGGACGTTGCATCTGTACTGTTTTCACTGTCCACTTTGAACTGCTTTTGTTAGTGTAATTCCTTCGCCAAGATTTGTCCTGCAAATTTTACGCCAAGTATTAACTTTTGCACAGTCAATACTTATGAGATTTTGAGCAAATGGTACTCTTTCCCCATCCCTTTGCCATACACCATTCCTTCATGGAGGAGGCTGTGTAAGGTAAACTATACCAAGGTTTCTCACTTGTTTTGTGAAAAAGTATGTTGCTCTGCTTGGTATCCCTTACTACCTGATCAAATAGGAGCAAGGTAATGAGCCTTTGGGCGTTGTGGCTGCAGATCCAGGTTCTTCATCATCATCATCATCATCATCATAGGCAGTCCCTCGAAACGAGGATGACTTGCTTCCATACCAAAAATGGATGAGTTCACAGGTGTTTCAATCATATTCCGGATCCTGAACTACATCCTGAAGTGTGGAAGATGCCTGTGCATGGATTTTTTTAACGTGGTGGCCGTTGCACCCCAGCCACCACGCGGGCTTGACAGAGCTAGGTCTTGGTCCAGTGGCAAAGATTAACCAAGACGACTGGAGACCAGCTCTGCTGCACGGACCTAGTGCACACACACATTGCAGTGTGGGCTGGCCCGTGCTGCCCCTGGGCCCTCGCCTCTTCTGGGCCCCGAACCTTCGCCTCTCCTGGGCCCCGATCACATCCCTCTACGAACTCTTGCCGCTCCTTCATCCCGACCTCGCCGCACCTGCCCACACTGCAATCAGTCATCGCCCTCCTGCAGCAGCACGCGCTGCTCCCTGCAGTAGCATCGCCGTCCGCTGCTCCATCTAATGGCCCCGGCCTGCTGATGGTCTTGCAGGCTGGGACCGCGCCGATTTCCAGGCGGGGCTGCTGCACGCTGCTCCCTCTAATGGCCCCGGCCTGCTAGATTATGCTGCTTATGAATGCCCATTTGAGCTACTTACATGGCATAATACCATCCGAGCTCTGGTATCTGAATATATTTTCTATCTGTGAGCTCTTTGCTACAAATATTATTTAAATCCCAAAGTTACATAATATAGTCAGGAGAAGTTCACATAGGCAGTGATAAAGTTTAGAACATCAGATGTTCTAAACATAGATGTTTACTTGTATAAGATTATGACCGAGACATTGTTGCATTGGATTGAAGGTTACATTATGTGCTTGGAGGCAAAGTTGAATTTCTGCCAGATTGTGGACAGTCACTTACCTCATTGTCATTCTGTTGATGCATCTGTTTTCTCTTCAGGATTTGGAATGCACTGACCGATAACTATGGTAATGTAATGGCTGTGGACTGGAAGACGTCCCACACCCGTGCTTTGCACCTGCCAACACTGAACCTATCCGAAAGAGCGGTGAGTGATTCGTCATTACTGACTTGGACATCACTCTGTTTGCAGGTTTTGGTTTCTGCTTATAAAATCAGCTTATCAGTTGTGTGAAACAATCTGGCGCTGTGGTCTCTATGGGTTACTATATATGATTTATAAATAGTAGAATTGTATTTTTATGACTAATGTTTTGGGAATCAGTGATTAAATGACCACAAAAAAATATCACTTTGCTGCTAAAGTAGGTGAAAATTTACTATCCTTTTATATTAGCCTTTTCATTCAGAATTTGTTATGTTTCCCTTCCTGGCATTTGTAAGAACACAAGTGTTATATATGTACACTTAGAGGGTTCATCCCCTGGAGTCCCAAGGGATCCCATAATACCTTTGGGAGCAAAGGTATTTGAGGAGGCTTCACAGGTTGGAGAGGCACTTTGGAGACCTGCAATAAAAGACTACGGTCACACTTTACTTTGAGCTCACAGTGTTCAGTCTGACTCTTTCTACATACATAACAACTGGTAACGATAGCGAACCCAAAGATGCAGAGAACAGTGGGCATCCTGGAGAAATTCTCGGAGGAAGATGATTGGGAAACTTTTGTGGAGCACCTCGACCAGTACTTAGTGGCCAACGAGCTAGATGGGGAAGAGAATGCTGCCAAACGAAGGGCGATCCTCCTCACTGTCTGTGGGGCACCAACGTATGGCCTCATGAAGAATCTGCTCACTCCCGCGAAACCCACGGAGAAATCGTACGATGATTTGTGCACACTGGTCCGAGAGCATTTGAACCTGAAGGAAAGTGTCCTGATGGCGAGGTACCGATTCTACACCTACAAAAGGTCTGAAGGCCAGGAAGTGGCGAGTTATGTAGCCGAGCTAAGACGCCTTGCAGGACATTGCGAATTTGAAGGACATTTGGAGCACATGCTCAGAGACTTTTTCGTACTTAGCATTGGCTACGAAACGATACTTCGCAAACTTTTGACTGTAGAGACCCCACCCTTGAGTAAGGCCATAGCGATAGCCCAGGCATTCATTGCCACCAGTGACAATACGAAGCAAATCTCTCAGCACACAAGTACAAGTACTGTGAACAAATTGATGTTGTTTTCGAATCGTAATATACAAGGCAGGTCACACATACCTGCAGCTACACATCCGCAGATGTCTGAGTCCACCATCAAGGGTGATGAATGCAAGGCCATTAACGGCTTGTTGGCAATGTGGGGGTGATCATTGTTTCCATTCATGCCGATTCAAAGAGTACGTTTGCAAGGGCTGTGGAACAACGGGACACCTCCAACGAGTATGCAGACGAGCTGAAAAGCCTGTTAAACCTGCAAACCACCATGTTGCAGAAAAGGACAGATCCACGGAGGATCACGACGAACCGGAGCCTCAGATCGAGGAGGCAGAGGTGCATAGGGTGCACACATTCACCACGAATTGTCCCCCGATAATGCTGAATGTTGAACTAAATGGATTCCCGGTGTCAATGGAGCTGGACATGGGCACGAGCCAGTTCATCATGGGCAAAAAGGCTTGCGAAAGGTTGTGGTGCAACATCTTAACTCCAGTTCGCACGAGACTAAAAACTTACACAAAAGAACTGACTCCTGTAATTGGCAGTTCTACCGTAAATGTCTCCTACGATGGAGCGGTGTGCTACCACTCTGGGTGGTACCGGCAATGGTCCCACACTGCTCGGCAGGAGCTGGCTGGGAAAGATACGCTGGAACTGGGATGACGTCCGAGCGCTATCGCCCGCTGACGATGCTTTGTGTGCCCAGGTCTTAAACAAATTTCCTTCGCTGTTCGAACCAGGCATTGGGAAATTCCACGGAGCAAAAGTGCAGATCCACCTAATTCCGGGGGCACGACCCATCCATCACAAGGCGAGAGCAATATCGTACATGATGAGAGAAAGGGTAGAGATCGAGTTAGACTGGCTGCAAAGAGAGGGCATCATTTCCGTGATCGAGTTCAATGAGTGGGCCAGTCCTATCGTCCCAGTCCTCAAGAGAGACGGCACCATCAGAATATATGGCGATTACAAAGTAACTATCAATCGTTTCTCCCTGCAGGACCAATACCCACTACCAAAGGCCGATGACCTATTTGCAATGCTGGTGAGAGGAAAGATGTTCACGAAGCTGGATCTGACTTCAGCCTACATGACGCAGGAACTGGAACAATCATCGAAGGCCCTCACCTGCATCAATGCGCACAAAGGTTTTTTGTTTATAACAGATGCCTGTTTGGAATCCGATCGACGGTGACGATATTCCAGAGAAACATGGAAAGCTTACTGAAGTCGGTCCTGCACTCTGTGGTCTTCCAGGACGACATCTTGGTCATAGGTCGGAACACAGTCGAGCATCTGCAGAACCTTAGTCGACTCAGCCTTGTGGGGCTCAGGTTAAAACGCTCAAAGTGTGTTTTCCTGGTGCCTGAAGTGGAGTTCCTGGGAAGGAGGATTGTGGCGGACGGCATCAGGCCCACCAACGCGAAGACGGAGGCAATCGAGAAGGCACCGAGGCCACAGAACGTGGCGGAGCTGCGGTCGTTTCTGGGACTCCTGAACTACTTTGGTAACTTCTTACCAGGTCTCAGCACACTGTTAGAACCACTGCATGTCTTACTATGAAAAGGGGACGAAGGGTTTTGGGGCAAAAGCCAAGAAAATGCCTTTCTAAAAGCGAAAAAATTGTTATAATCTAACAAATTGCTTGTGTTGTATGATCCATGTAAGCGTTTGGTACTAGCATGTGATGCATCGTCATATGGCGTCGGGTGTGTATTGCAACAAGCTAGATTTTGGGAAACTGCAACCGGTTGCTTATGCATCCAGGAGTCTGTCTAAGGCTGAGAGAGCCTACAGCATGATTGAGAAAGAAGCATTAGCGTGTGTCTGTGGGGTAAAGAAAATGCATCAATATCTGTTTGGGCTAAAATTCAAAATGGAAACTGACCATAAGTCACTTATATCCCTGTTTTCCGAGAGTAAAGGGATAAATACCAACGCATCGGCCCGCATCCAGAGATGGGGCGCTCATGTCCGCATACAACTATGCCATCCGCCACAGGCCAGGCACATTAAACTGCGCCGATGCTCTCAGTAGGCTGCCATTGCCCACCACAGGGGTGGAAACGGCGCAGCCCGCGGATCTAGTCATGGTTATGGAAGCATTTGAGAGTGAGCAATCACCCGTCACTGCCCAGCAGATCAAAACCTGGACAAGCCAGGACCCCTTTTTATCTCTAGTCAAAAGCTGTGTGCTTCACGGGAGCTGGTCCAGTGTCGCACAGGTGAAATGTCCATACAGGCAGACTGCCTTCTGTGGGGCAATCGAGTAGTGGTCCCCAAGAAGGACAGAGACACCTTCATCAATGATCTCCACTGTACACATAATCGTAATGATGAAAGCGATAGCCAGATCCCAAGTGTGGTGGCCTGGTATCGATGCGGACTTAGAGTCCTGCGTTCACAGATGTAATACATGTTCAAAGTTAAGCAATGTACCCAGGGAGGCGCCGCTAAGTTTATGGTCTTGGCCCTCCAAACCGTACACATCGACTATGCAGGCCCGTTCTTGGGTAAAATGTTCCTTGTGGTTGTAGATGCGTACTCCAAATGGATTGAATGTGAGATAATGTCGGCTAGCACATCCGCTGCCACTACTGAAAGCCAGCGAGCCATGTTTGCCACTCGCGGCTTACCCGATGTCCTGGTGAGCGACAACGGGCCATGTTTTACTAGTGCTGAGTTCAAAGAATTCATGACCAGTAATGGGATCAAACATGTCATGTCTGCCCCGTTTAAACCAGCGTCCAATGGTCAGGCAGAGAGAGCAGTGCAAACCATCAAGCAAGGCTTGAAGAGAGTAACTGAAGACTCACGGCAGACTCGCCTATCCCGATTCTGCTTAGCTACCGCACGAGACCCCACTCACTCACTGGGATCCCACCTGCTGAACTGCTCATGAAAAGAGCACTTCAGACAAGACTCTCGTTAGTTCGCCCTGATCTACATGAACAGGTAGCGAGCAGGCGGCTTCAACAAAGTGCACACCATGACAGACCAAATGTGTCACGCGAGATTGAAATCAATGATCCTGTATTTGTATTAAATTATGGACAAGGTCCCAAGTGGCTTCCCGGCACTGTTGTGGCCAAAGAGGGGAGCAGGGTGTTTCGGGTCAATCTTTCAAATGGACTAATTCACCTGAAACACTTGGACCAAATCAAACTCAGATTCGCGGACTATCCTGAGCAACCCACCTTGGACCCCACCTTTGTTGATCCCCCAACATACACACCAGTGGCAACCGGCACCACAGTTGATCACGAAATAGAACCCACCATCTACAGCAGCCCAGCAGGTCCCGTCACACCAGGCAGCCCAGCAAGGCCAGCTGCACAGCAGCCCAGCGAGGGCCCAACAAATGATTCAACAACACCAGCTTTCACACCGAGACGATCAACCAGGGCAAGAAGGGCCCCAGATCGACTCACATTGTAAATAGTTACACTATTGACTTTGGCTGGGCGGGTGGCGGGGGGGGGGGGGGGCGCAGAGGTGTTGTTATATATGTAAACTTATATTTACTCTGTACAGCCACCAGAGAGCTCATCCCCTGGAGTCCCAAGGGATCCCAGGTATTTAAGGAGGCTTCACAGGTTGGAGAGGCACTCTGGAGACCTGCAATAAAAGACTACGGTCATACTTTACTTTGAGCTCAGTGTTCAGTCTGACTCTTTCTCCATACACAACAAGAACATAAGAAATAGGAACAAGAGTAGGCCATACGGCCCCTCGAGCCTCCTCCGCCATTCAATAAGATCATGGCTGATCGGATCATGGACTCAGCTCCACTTTCCCGCCCGCTCCCCATAACCCCTTATCCATTTATCGTTTAAGAAACTGTCTATTTCTGTCTTAAATTTATTCAATGTCCCAGCTTCCATCGCTCTCTGAGGCAGCGAATTCCACAGATTTACAACCCTCAGAGAAGAAATTTCTCCTCATCTCTGTTTTTAAAATGTGTGTCCCTTATTCTAAGATTGTGCCCTCCAGTTCTAGTTTCCCCCATCAGTGGAAACATCTTCTCTGCATCCACCTTGGTTTATGACTGTTCATTGCTTATTATGAAAAGACTATTAAAATCAATGTTTGACAATTTCTGCTGATGCAGGAAATCCCCCGCCCCCCCCCCCCCCCAATGAAAATGGTCTAGTCCTAGGTGGTAGGACTTGATGATTTTTGTGGGTTTTGCCATTGGAATTTTGCAGTTTTTCTTCTATTACTAGATTATTTGACCTATATTTGGAGGTAGGAATTTCCATAAGCCAAATTCTTCAACCCGCAGCCTTTCCCTGTCAAAAATAAATCCATAAACCCATCCTACATTTCATTACTAATCTACTCCTCTTCCTAATTTTTGTTCCTTTGGTATACACGATGTATGCTGACAGCTAGGTAGAAGAGAAGAAGAAGGGGTTATATTTGTAAAAAGCAAATTCTGCAGGATAGATGAGGCTGCTGGAAATAAAAGATCCTATTTTTTGGAAGAATATACACCCAGGTCTTCTGGCAGTTGCTATACCCCTTAGTCATTAAAATTCAAATGAATTCTAAATAATTTATTGAAGTAATTAGCACAATATTCACAGTAGTTGCACTATCCATTCTTCAGCATGGCTACAGTTAGTGATTACGCAACGTGTAGGTGAGAGTGTATGTGTGTGGACAGGGTGTTTGGTGTTGGTGGTTGCACTACTGCATTACATGCATTCTGTGGGGCACTAGGCCGGTTTGGACCTTCTGTGACACTCACATGCCCTCTGTCCTCTTGCTGAAGTAACCCTGCCGAACCATTTCCAAGATATGGGGCTAGATTTTAGGCTTTTCTGTTTTCGGGGCGAAAACGGAGGTGGGGTGGGAAAGTTACCTCCTGTGAATAGGTTGCTCTTTAGTAAGGAATTTTCGCCATCTGGGCCCTGCGCCAGTGTGCACAGCACGAAGGGAGGTGTTGTTCAACTTTCAAGGTACAAAAATGGGAAACTCACAAACTAGAGTGCTGGGTCATGTGCGCTCCGAGAGAGGCCTGTGCCGGGTTGGGGGTTGGGGGGAATCCTTAAAGAAAACACACACAAACGTTCACAAAACATTGCCCATGCCACCACAACACAAATCGCTTAAAAAAAATTCAAGAACAAACACTCGCACTTACCTTTACTGCACTTTACCTTCCTCACCGCCGCCGGCATGGTTGGACCGCTCTGGTTTCCTAGGCAACCATTGCGAGGCGCGATTCCAGGCGTACGGGTTGGGTTTGAGTCAAAACTCGGACGATGTTGCAACGAGCGGCGTTGCACACCCGGCGCAGCTGCTAAGTGCCACTGCAAAACCTGACCCGAGGCTCGCGACTCGGCGCAGGAGATCTCACCGCCCCATTTCGCAAGACCCGGAGCGCAAAGGACCAGAAAATCCAGTCTATGAAGTATTGTGGTTGCTTTTGGTCACCGACCGGCTTTTCCCCGGTTCGGGAGAAAATCCGTACAGACCAGCAATGTGAAAATGTAATTGTTGGCCTGTATGGTTCAACACCATTGAGTGCAAACAAAAGGCTTCGGATGGTGGCAGTTTACCTCAGGAGGTGCAGGCAGGGACCTCTCTAGAAGTGGGTAACCTCTCTCTTCTCTCATCTATTCCCCTCCCCCAAGATACTAGTGCTGGCTCATTTATAATTCAGTACTGCCACTGCTTTCAAAGCATTATGAGCAGACTTTATGCTGGCATTCAGATTTTGATATGGTCAGATTGCAGGCTGGCACAAAAGCATTAGTTTCTTTGTTACACTTTGTAGTTAACTACAGAGCAATGGTCTCCATTGACTTTACAGATTGCACAAAATGTGACAATCTATGGTAATAAAGTTGCAGTTAGTGTTTGGCACTAATTCGTGCTATTGAATTCTACATTCAGTTGTACATTGGAAATAAGGGCTTGTATAAAGTTGGAATTTTTGCAGATCTGTCACTGTTATCATTTCTGTTTTAAAGACAGATTTTCACAACTAATGAACTACTTTTGAGCAACTGTTGTTATGTCAGCAACCACAACAGCCAATTTGTGCACAGCATGCTCCCACAAATGACAAATGTGTTAAATGACCAGTTAATCTGTCATCATGATAGTTGAGGGAATAATATTAGGCAGTATATCGGGAGAAACCCCTTCTCTTCAGGTAGTGCCATGGGATCTTTTCCATCTACTGAACAGATGGGCCTCCAGAAATGCAACACTGCCCAGCCCTCTAAGTTGTAATTCGATTAAATGCAAATGGTGTCTCATTCTTTAACTGAGTAAACCAGAATTAAAATAATTCAAGGAATCTGAACTGTCTAAACAAGCCCAGTAAAATGGACTCGACAAAAGTGTGTCCGGCGAGATCAAATAGGAGTAAATTAGTGAGATTGCAGTTGATCTACAGGTAGAGCTAAACTATCGGTTTTTGGGCATTTCTGTAATTCAGAACATAGGAGAGTGACATTCATGCACCAGCTCCCCATGTTTACATCACTAAACCCTTATCCTAATAGCAGGATCATAAACTTGCTTCTGGGAAATAACGGAGCAACATAAATATGAGAGCGAGCACATGGATATCGCTCTCGTGCTGTCCAAACTACAAAAGCTCCATATGTGAACTTGTTTTGTCTTTAACAAGGTATTAGCAAGAATTGGGGGAAAGGCAATTAGGCAGGGATGATTTAGAAACAGCTTCAGAAGACCATGAATTAATATTAATTGCTTTTATATTACACCTAGTGATGTGCTAGTGCATGTCACACACACATCCTGCAGCCAGTAACAATGCAACGTAAACCAGATTCATTAATGACTGTGAAAGGCCCAAATGGTATTGAGTCTTCCTGGCTGCTAACTTTAGTGAAATTGTCAAATATACTTTGATATTTCTGTCAGGTATATGTCAGCTGTGTGCCAAAAGCTGGTGACACTATGAAAGTGACTATCAAGTAATGACTATCCTCAAGTACTCATCAAAGATAATCTAGACACACATGTGTATACATTCAGATTTTTCCAGAGAAGTGAACAGGAGGATTAGGTGACATTGTATCGAGATTATGTTTAGTCATTTTTTAAAAATTAAAAAAATTAGAGGAAAATCATTAGATGGTTTCAACCTAGCAAGAGATGAAAAAAATGGGAATAAAGTTACTGATGGGTAAGACAGTTCTTCATTCTGTGCAAGTTATTTAAAGAAGCTGGTTGTAATGAGGAATACAAGTGTACAGCAAGGACTGTAGCTATCACGGACTGAGTACAGGCCAGGCAACAAGATAATATTTTTGTGACTACCAACCAAGGTAAAACATAAAGCACTAATCATGTATTGTTACAAAGAAGTACATTACCTTTAGCAGGCAACAAAGGGGCGCGCTCTCCTCTATTGTTTGGGTTCCCAGTATTGGCTCAGGGTAAACTGGTCCTTCTCATCCACAGTTACTTCTTGATGAACCAGCTTTTACGATAAGGTGGAAGTAGGACAAAAGAGTGCTTTATATACTCTGGGTTTCAACAAGACCTCTAGGGTTAATATTGTGACCCCAATTGTGGATGGGGATGGATACCTGAGGTGCACGACAGCATTGAAGTAAATTGCTTTTGAGGCAAGTGATGAAAAAACTGTGTGCTAAAGTATAGCATTATAGAAACTGCAAAATAAATAAGGTATTGTTTTCCCTTCTTCAGTAATAGCTGGTGTTCCATGCAATACAAATGCTGCTTCCTGGATTTTACTGATAGAACTGTAGAAGTTTACAGCACAAAAAGGGACTATTTGGCTCATCTCATCAGTGCAGGCTCTTTGCTATATGTCAGTAATTTATTCCCTTCATTCCTATAACTCTGCTCCAAATATTTAAGAGATGTAGTCATCTCAACTATTCCCTGTAGCAAAAGCATTCCATGCTCCCAACAACTCTCTGCATAAAGAACCTTCTCCTAATCTTCCTCCTCACTCTTTTAGTGACAAGTTTAAACTGCTAATCACTTAGCGTTATCTCCCCAACCAGAGGGGTGGTTTCTGTTTACCCAGCTATGGGTTAAATATTTGCCAATCACATGTGAAAGAAATGCCTCCTACTTGCCTATTAACCACATCTCCATTTGTTTAAATCAACTGTACACTGCAATTATGTGCTGTTGCATTGCTGTGTAATATGGCAAGAGTGCAGTGCTCGCCCTGTACTGGTGTGCTGATAGCATGAATAATGCCTGGCAACATTGGATCAATAGATGCAAACTGCAGGATTAGTTTTGTAAAATTGCTTTGTTGAAAGAAGTTGCATCTCTGATCCTTTCCTACCAGTATAAATGTGTAGATCTTGGATCTTTTGTTTATTTGGTAAAAATCTGCTCAAGTGAGGGCTATTTAAAGGACAATCCCATGAGGAGAAACCAATTCCAACTGCTGATTATTCCATCCCCGAAAAGCTGCACAACACACCAATTAAAAGATCTTGTTACAGAAATTAAAGCAAATTAATTGAATCTTATTTCAAATTGCCCTCTGATCTTTTACTAAGTAATGCAGTCCGCAATGTAGTGTTTGAGGTCTTTCCCAGTAAACTACCTCGCTTTCTAATTGGACTTGATAACTAGATTTGTAAAATATTGTAGTGTGCAATAACAGTAATGTATCTGTCAGGTGCTAATTTTATTTAAACATGTTTAGGTGGTGAAGCACCAATTTATACATTTTGTGACCATGTCCTATTTGTTTAATGAAATAATTTATGATAATTGTATGTCCATGGGTTAAAAATGATACATCCTCATTTAGCTAGCCAGAGTGCTGATTTCTCTGAAAATTCATTGTTAAAGAAGATTATTTTAGAAAAAATTACACAATAGTCTGTACTGATTATTCGAGTATATTTTAAATAGATCATTCTACTTAATTCATAATGTAAATGTAGATTCTTTTCTCTCAATCTGGTTCAGTAAAATTACTGAGTCGAATACCTCTTGTGCTTTGAACAAAGCAGTCTTTATTTTACCGGCCGGCAAGACTTATCAGACAGAGGATATACATTCTCGGTCGAGCGTACACACTCCCGACGGATAAGTGAAGTTACATCGTAAAGCGACAACAGTTATACATTCTCGGCAAAAGATAACAAGATAGGGCTAGAGTGACATCCTAGTTCAACCTATCTCTTTTGGTCCCTCTTTCCCTTTGTCCACTCATAAGCCGACCTAAGTATGGTCTGATTTTAAACAAAGACCTTCTGTTAATGTTTCAGGTTAATAACATGATTTAATAAGACCTTGAGGTTTTTCTGCAAGCTGTGGGTTTTGTTTCAATATGTGTTAGTGTTGTAACATTTCGCAGTCTCGAGTCCGAGATGTCATGGCTATTCCTCCATGAATTCTTTGTTAGCTTATACTGTCCCTATACAATTCCCACGTTCTCAACTTCAATGTCTCTATACATTTTAAACATTCACATTCTCCCCTTTTATCATTCCATGATAACACTTAGGATCATTCCAGGAGTAAAATGTATAGGGAATGTGAACACACCTAATATCCAGAAAAGTTCCCATTTTGCGCATAAACATAAGACATGTAGCTCTCGTCTCTGTCTCCCCTCCCATGCGCCGAAACTGTCATATATCAACACTATTATACAGACTGTGGCATACAGACAGTTTCATCTTATGGCTCAGGATTCAGATAAATAGTCCAATTATTTTGCTGATTAAAAGAGTTCAGTTTTCCTGTCTCTCTTCTCAGGTCACCGTCGGTGTAGCTGGCTGTCTATCACTACGGGTAAAAGTTCAAACTGGTCCACGTTCCAATTAGGATGCCAACGGCCTTGTTCAGCTATGGAGAAGAGGAAGTCTGGAACAGAAACAGGAGTTAGAATAACCAGTAAAATAGGTTCGTTAGAGGGTGGTGAGCTTGCAGTGGTGCAGGTGAACCCAGGCACTTTTCCCCTCAACCTTGGCTGCAGTGGGGGTAGTGAGTAACACCTGAAAAGGCCCCTCCCATTGTGGCTCTAATCCCTTCCGAATCCATACTTCCCTGGTGCCACGAGGGACAATTCGGGTAAAACTGGGAGGTCGAGGTGAGCATCTTGAATCTGGTTGTGAACTAGTCGCAGAGCCTGAGTCAGAGAAAGAACATAGGTGGTCATCAGTCGAGCTGAGATCTCATATCTAGGAACAATTTCCCTCATTAACACCTTAACAACAGTTTGAGCCTTATTGTCCAGGTTAGGGTAGGCTTCAATCCATCTGCTAAACACATCTACTATTACTAACACATATTTGTAACACTGAACTTTTTGCAACTCAATGTAGTCCAACTGAAATGTCTCAAAGGGACCTTCGGGTAGGGGCGTTTTACACCAATCACAGGGGACTCCCTTCCATGGATTATGTTGCTGGCCAACCAGGCAACGACTACTGATGTTCTGGGTGAGCGCCTGGAGTCTAGGGTGCCACCAAGTAGCCAAAAGTGTGTCACTCGTGGTCCTTGCTCCACAATGAGTAGCAAACTGCATACATTCAATAACCCATAGAGCCAACTTGTCAGACATGCAAGTCTGTTCCGCGGGAGTGGTCCAGAGTTTAGAAACATTGTCATAAGTACATGCATAATATTTCCACAACAGTTTATCTTTTTCAGGAGCGTCCTCCTGTGCTTTAATAACATCTTGGATGGTTGGCATTGGTTTTTCCGAGGCTAACTTATCCTTCGCAGGATTTTTAGTCTGACTCATAATTTTGGGCACTACCATCTGTTGGTCACGAGAGGCCTGTTTGGCCTCTTGGTCAGGACAACGATTCCCTATATCAACCAGAGAATTTCCGGTAGTATGGGTGGTACATTTGACAATGGCAGTGCGTTTGGGGAACATGAGGGCTTGCAACAAATCAGATACTAGCTGTTTGAGATATCTCATTCCCCTGTGAGGTTAGGAATCCCCTATTTTTCCATAATTGTCCGAAATCATGGGCCACCCCAAAGGCATACCTAGAGTCGGTATAGATATTGACTTTGAGATCTTTGGCCAAGATACAGGCTCGGGTGAGGGCGAATAGTTCAGCTTGTTGAGCAGAATAGGCAGTTTCAAAAGCGACAGATTCCAAGACCTGATTCTCCTGGTTTACTATGGCGTATCCTGAGATTCGTGTATCTTCTGGATTAATAGAAGTACTTCCGTCAACATACATAAACAATCATGACTGGGTTCTTCCTCATCTTGGGGTGGCTCAGTAAGAATACAGTCTGGATCTTCCATTGGTACATCAACTAAATCTTCCCTGACTGATGTGGCCTCTTAAATTAAAGATAAGCAATCATGACTGGGTTCTTCCTCATCTTGGGGTGGCTCAGTAAGAAAATAGGCCGGATTAATTGCAGTACAGTGCCGAAAGGTCAGTTTAGGATTGCCTGTGATTTCAGTGGGTTCTGTCGGATAGAGGGCCAGTCCACATTGCCCTGCACTGGGATCTCAATCGGATCAATGTGAGTATAACCCACTTGGGAGGGGTCCTCTGCCCACACATGAGGATCCACATAGTCAGGTATGTCCGAGCCAGTATGATGCTGTCGAGTCGTTAAGACCTTCTCGGGGTCCCCATGAAATTGGACTGTTCGGCCATGTTTTACGATTTGCACATCCCGGCTGGTAGGGTCAGCCTCATCTATGGCCTTGCGTACCATAACTCCCAAATCTTTAGCATGGTGAGGGGCTAATCACGAGCAATATACGGTGCCATTGTTAGGGGCTGTTTCCACAGATTCTTATTCACTGCCACAAAATCTGCCTCTCTTTCCAGTCCAGTCACTCTAGCCATTAATAGAATTCCCTTCACTTCCCCTTCGTATTCTTGATAAAAGTTCTGCAGGTCCTGATTCTTTCCACTGGGATCGTATGCTAGGGTCACATGATAGGGTGCCTGCGGCAGGTCTAGAGACCACCACTGAGGGTTTCTGGTGGTATAATACTGCCGCTTAAGGGTTTCCTGTTTTACAATAATCCCATCATCTCCACACCAAATGCAACTGGAATTTGCAGAGGAGGTCTCTAGCCATCAAGTTACAGTCCAGATTGGTTGTGATAACAACTCGATGTTCCACCGATTCTTCCTGGTAACCCATTTTAACCGGTTCTGACACTGGGAATGTCGAGATTTGTCCCAGGAATCCTGAAAGTTCCTGTGTTTCAGTAGAGGCAGGGAGTTTAAGCTTTGATTGTACAGAAGACATGAAGGCTCCCGTATCTATCAAAAAGGGTTGCCACTCATTCAGAATGGGTTCGTCGTCCGGGGAGGATCCCTGCACAATCAAGCTGCGTAGTCAATCGGGGGACAATTGACCAAAGGGGTTGTTCTGGGAGAAGTTAGTGTAAGATCCTCCTCTCCCCCCTTGCCCCCCTCCTCTTCCTCCTCTTCCTTTTCCATGCTGACGGTAGGGGCAATTTTTATTCCAATATCCTTCCTGCCCACAATTAAAACAGTCAATTCCTCTTACCAAGTCCCGGCCTCTTCCCATACCATGCCGGGGACAATAGGGAGGTTTATTAGCGGGGCTCGGGCCGTTTGGTTGTTTAGTATAACCGTATCCTTGCTTATCCATCCAATCCTGTATGCAACACTGCGGTTCTATTGATCCTTCCTCCCGAGATGGCTCTTCCTTTCTAGTCACGTATTCAGTCTTGACCCGGGTTGGGGGCGCACCTCCCCCCTCCCCTTTCTTTTCCTGCCAATAATATCTAACTGCCCTTTCCATTTGTCCGGATAGCGTGAGCAATCAAATAGTTGTTCGAAGATCACATAGACATCTATAGTGGGGTGGTCTGCAGCTTGTTGTGCATCAGGGTTTGGCATTGGTCTGACAGGGAATTGGTGTTGGGACTTTGGGATCTTGGAAATCATTTCTAGGTCGGTGGATGTTTCGGAGCTGTCTGACTGCTTGACAGTTCTGCGTCTCGATCGGCGGGGGTGTTTGCTATGTCTTTCACAACTTGGACTGGTAGGTTGACTAGAAGATTTACAGGACTGTCTGTGAGTGAGATATAGTTCTGCCCTTTCGAGTGTGAGATCTGGTCCTTTCGGCTATATTGCTTGTGAACTAGGGATCCGAATCGCTATCAGAGGATGAGGAGTCAGTTTGGGTTTGTTGCTTTGGTGGTATGGGGTTATTTTTAACTCCTCTCGCTGGAGTGTAAGGTGGAGGGTGTTGGGAAGAGGACTGGAGCAAGGGGCCAGGGGATGCGGGAGGCGCCGTTGGGCGCTGAGTCAGTGACCACTCATCAATTTCATCATCAGCCTCGGTTAACACAAAGCCAGCCATTTTACTACGTAGTCAGTCAATACCTTTCTCAGAGGTCCCAGAGGATCTCTTAGTGAGTTTCTCGTGCGCACATTCTTTTTTTTTAAGACGTCTACAGTTTTAACATGTGTTCCCTCTGTCAATGAAAGTCCTAATTTAATAGCATTTGTTTGCCAACTTGACAGAAGTGATGCATCTTTTAATTTTTTTTTGACAATCCCTGTGCTTTTTTTCTACCTCTACACTTCTAGTGCCACCTAGAGGCCATTGATCATCTCCTAATAATTTGTTCAGGGCTCCTGATAATTTTCTAAAGTCTTCAGCTCTTTCAGGGAATTCCTCACATAACTTTTGTAGCGGACTATCCGCATCCGTTGTTTTATCCAACTGATTACCCATTTTCACGCTGCCCCTCGTATTATCGTGTTGTTACGCGTTCGTGTCGTCGTGCAATTTAAACAAACTTAAAATAAACACAGACTTTACGGAAACTAACACTGACTTTGAACCAACTCCAAATAAACAGACTTTACTAATGCTAACACTGATCCGCGTCGCCCCGCGGTTCGCGTCGCCGCGCGATTTAGAACACAAGATAAACAAAGACTTTACTAAATGTAACACTGATCCGCATCGCCCCGCGGTTCGCGTCGTCGCGCGATTTAAAACACTTAAGACTCCTGCGTCGCCCCGCGGTTCGCGTCGCCGCGCGATTTAAAACACTTAAAACTAACAAAGACTTACTGACACTAGCACTGACTTTCGTGGTTCGCGTTGCTGTGCGTTCGCGTCGGCCCACGTTTACTCGGGCGCGTGCTACCGCACGTCTCGCGTCACCACGCGTTAGCGTCGCTGCGCGTCTGCATCAGCCCTCCACTCGGCCGCACGCTCACGCCGCTGCGCGTCTCGCGTCGTTTGCGTGTCAGCGCCGCTGCGCGTTTGTGTCGGCCCTACCTTCCGAGTTGCTGCGGGATTTAAATTCAATCAGTGCCTAGACAGACCAAGTGATATACAAGGTCGACGTCGCACCTGAATTGAACACCTATTCTCTATTTAATTCCCCATTTTATTCCCTGTGAGCCTAATTTTCTAAATTTGATTTCTTATGAGCCTTATTTAATTTCTTTTAGTCTCCAAATTTCCCTATCCTTTCACGTTACTGCGCAGTTTAAATTCAATTAGTCAATGAAAGCCCTAATTTAATGGAGTTTTTCTGCCAACTGGACAGGAGTGATTTTTTTTTTACTGCAGTGGAATTTTCTCATAATTTAAAATCTCAGAACATTTTTTTTTTAGCACCTATTTAGTACGTTACTTTTTTTTTTGTATTTTCCATAACTAGAGAGAAGTCTGGCACGTAGGCTGTGGACTGCTTTTCGTTATCTCAATTGTTCCAGCCTCAAGGTCGTGTTATTTAATATAATATTTTTTTTTGAATCCTTTTGAATCCATCTCAGTTGTTTTGCTGTGCCTTCTCTGAATGTTTTCTTTCAACAAGTTTGTGAGCATGTTAAATCCTTTTTTTTTTAACCACCGGGACCATGTAATTTTTTTTTTAACAAACCTATCCTTTGTGCATTTCCTGGCTCCGTAACTTATCATCCGAATATACGTAATTCAATAAGGTTCACACTCTTAAACTTCCCACATACAGGACAACACTACGAAGGGTTAAAACAAACTTTCATTCTGTTTGAAATAAAACAAACCACAACTCCCCAGCTTTTTTTTACAGTAAAAATCACAGAAGCATTTCTCATTGAAACAGACATTCACAAGAGTCTCTTTTCTTTCCTATTAATTTTTGGATCCATGATTGATCATCTATCCCTATCTAGCTCTAACTATAACCTATCTTTCCAAGTCGCCGCTTGTTTGCGTCATCGCGCAATTTCCCTATCTCTATCCCTATTCTAAGTTTGAAAGGTATTCACCAGATTGTCCTGGATCTCGTTCAGACACTACCTGAGAACCAGCGAGTGGCTAAACTTTCCTCAGACTTTTGAAACCGGGGGAAACTGGAGCAGTATTCATACTCACTCCAGTGGCCACTTTCCCCTCGTCTCGTCCAAGGCTAGTCTGGCTCTTAATTCGCAAGTTTTCGGCATTCGTCCGTTGAGATCCCACTTCTGACACCAAATGTAAATGTAGATTCTTTTCTCTCAGTCTGGTTCAGTAAAATTACTGAGTCGAATACCTCTTGTGCTTTGAACAAAGCAGTCTTTATTTTACCGGCCGGCAAGACTTATCAGACAGAGGATATACATTCTCGGTCGAGCGTACACACTCCCTACGGATAAGTGAAGTTACATCGTAAAGCGACAACAGTTATACATTCTCGGCAAAAGATAACAAGATAGGGCTAGAGTGACATCCTAGTTCAACCTATCTCTTTTGGTCCCTCTTTCCCTTTGTCCACTCATAAGCCGACCTAAGTATGGTCTGATTTTAAACAAAGACCTTCTGTTAATGTTTCAGGTTAATAACATGATTTAATAAGACCTTGAGGTTTTTCTGCAAGCTGTGGGTTTTGTTTCAATATGTGTTAGTGTTGTAACATTTCGCAGTCTCGAGTCCGAGATGTCATGGCTATTCCTCCATGAATTCTTTGTTAGCTTATACTGTCCCTATACAATTCCCACGTTCTCAACTTCAATGTCTCTATACATTTTAAACATTCACAATATAATTAAAGGGTAAGTCATTTTTAATGAGTATCTCACCTTAGATTATCTAATTTAACATCTGTAGTGGGGAAAATGCTTGAAGCTATCATTAAGGAAGAAATAGCGGGACATCTAGATAGGAATAGTGCAATCAAGCAGACGCAACATGGATTCATGAAGGGGAAATCATGTTTAACTAATTTACTAGAATTCTTTGAGGATATAACGAGCATGGTGGATAGAGGTGTACCGATGGATGTGGCGCATTTAGCCTTCCAAAAGGCATTCGATAAGGTGCCACACAAAAGGTTACTACAGAAGATAAAGGTACGCGGCGTCAGGGAAATGTATTAGCATGGATAGAGAATTGGCTAGCTAACAGAAAGCAGAGAGTCGGGATAAATGGGTCCTTTTCGGGTTGGAAATTGGTGGTTAATGGTGTGCCACAGGGATCAGTGCTGGGACCACAACTGTTTACAATATACATAGATGACCTGGAAGAGGGGACAGAGTGTAGTGTAACAACATTTGCAGATGACACAAAGATTAGTGGGAAAGCGGGTTGTGTAGAGGACACAGAGAGGCTGCAAAGAGATTTAGATAGGTTAAGCGAATGGGCTAAGGTTTGGAATACAATGTCGGAAAATGTGAGGTCATCCACCTTGGAAAAAAAAACAGTAAAAGGGAATATTATTTGAATTGGGAGAAATTACAACATGCTGCAGTGCAGAGGGACCTGGGGGTCCTTGTGCATGAAACTCTTTTGAGTTTACCTGAAAAAAACAAACATTAACCCGTGCCACCCGCCTGGGTGACACAGCAGACATTTTCAAGGCCCCTTTTTTTCCTTTTTTTGTGTTTTTTTTTCTTTTCTTTTTTTTTTGGGCGCTAAAATTACATTTTTCCAAGTGCCCCCTATAAAAGGGGAGTGGGACACTAAAAGCACCGGCAATTAAAACAAATTAAACTTTAAAACGTAAAATCAAATTAAAATTTGGTTGCCGGGCGTGATGATGCACTCCAGTCCCTCCGGTGCCCACCTCTCGCGGAAGGCCGCGAGCGTACCGGTGGACACCGCGTGCTCCATCTCCAAGGACACCCTGGACCGGATGTAAGAGCGGAAGAGAGGCAGGCAGTCAGGTTGAACGACCCCCTCGACCGCCCGCTGCCTGGACCGGCTGATGGCACCCTTGGCCGTGCCCAGGAGCAGTCCTACGAGGAGGCCTTCGGACCTACCCGCTCCCCTCCGCACAGGGTGCCCAAAGATCAGGAGAGTGGGACTGAAGTGCAGCCAGAATTTCAGGAGCAGCCCCTTCAAATAATAAAACAGGGGCTGCAACCTTGTGCTTTCCATAAAAACATGGAACACGGACTCTTCCAGACCGCAGAAATTGCAGGCGGCCTGGGAGTCCGTGAACCGGCTTAAAAATTTGTTGCACGGCACTGCTCCGTGCACCACCCTCCAGGCCAAGTCCCCGATGAATAGTGGGAGGACCCCTGCGTAGAGTGCCCTCCATCGGGGACCCCCGCCTCCTCCGGACGGCAAGATGGTACGCCATGGCGTGTCCGGACGGCCGGCGAGGATGGCAAAGTTGAGAGTGTGCAGGAGCAGCCCGTACAGGAAACCCCTCCGCGCGGAACTGAAAGGCACGGAGGGGATTTCCCCGAGGCGGCTCAAGTTGTGAGGCGCCGGCCTCCGAGGGAGGTTCCGGGGTTTTGCGCCGATGAGGAATTCCGTCCGGACGGGGGTCAGTTCGGACGGGATCTCCCCACGTGCTTGAGCCTCCTCGATGCACCTAACGGGGTCAGGGCCCAGAGCTGTTTTTAGCGACTCGATGGCATCGGCCGCGTGGCGGACGTTGGCAGAATTTAGGCGCCGCGCCAGCGTGTCTGGCGCCATCCAGCCCGCTCCTCCGCCATCGAGCAGGTCCCTGACCCTGGTCACCTCACCAGCCACAGCCCTCTCTTCCGACCGCCACATAAAACCTCGGTCGTGGAGGTACGGATTCCCGAGCAGCGGCTCCTGCAGGACAGCCGCCACTCCAGCCGGCGGAGAGCTGCGCCTGGTGGAGACTTTGTTCCAGACCCTGATGAGTTCCTTATAAAAGACAGGCAGCTCCCGGAGGGCGGTCCTGACACCCCCAAGTTCACAAACAGGAGCTGCGTGTCGTAATTGAGGTCGCGCTGCTGGCGGAAGAAATACGTCGCCAGAGCACACCACCTAGGAGGGGGCTCGACGTAAAGGTATCTCTGCAGGGTCTGAAGACGGAAAGTCGCGAGCTGGGCGCTGACGCACACCAACGACTGACCGCCCTCCTCAAGCGGGAGACTCAAGACCGCGGCAGAGACCCAGTGCTTCCTGTTGTTCCAGAAGAAGTCCACCAGCTTCTTCTGTATTTTGGCGACAAACGCAGGGGGAGGGGTCAAAGTGACCAGCCGGTACCACAACATTGCGGCCACCAGCTGGTTTATGACTAGCGCTCGACCCCTGTAGGACAGCACTCGGAGCAGTCCTGTCCAGCGCCCTAGGCGAGCGGCGACCTTGGCCTCCAGCTCCTGCCAGTTCACCGGCCAGGCTCCCTCGTCGGGGCTAAGGTAGACTCCCAGATAGAGGAGATGGGTCGTGCTCCAGGCAAAAGGCCTGAGCTCCTCCGGCAGGGAGTCCACCCGCCACTGACCCACCAGGAGTCCGGAACATTTCTCCCAGTTGATCCTGGCAGAGGACGCGGCCGAGTAAATCTCCTGGCACTCACGCATCCTCCGCAGGTCAGCGGGATCATCTACCGCGAGGAGCACGTCATCGGCGTAAGCCGAGAGGACGACCTCCACGCCCGGCCCTTGCAGAGCCAGTCCTGTCAACCTCGTCCGCAAGAGGCGCAGGAAAGGCTCCACGCAAACGGCGTATAACTGGCCGGACATGGGGCATCCCTGGCGCACCCCTCTCCTAAAGCGAAGGGGCGCCGTCAAGGACCCGTTAACCTTAATCAGACACTCCGCGGCGGCGTACAAAAAATCGGATCCGGGCGACGAAATGCGTCCCGAACCCGAAAGCGCGCAGAGTTCCGAGCAGATAGTCGTGATCCACCCTGTCGAACGCCTTCTCTTGGTCGAGGGATAGGAAGGCGACCGACAGACCTGCCTCCTGGGAACAATGGATGAGGTCCCGGACCAGATGGATGTTGTCGTGGATTGTCCGGCCCGGGACCGTGTAGGACTGGTCGGGGTGGATCATGTGGTCCAGCACGGCACCAAGGCGAGCAGACATCGCCCTGGCGAAGATTTTGTAGTCCGTGCTGAGGAGGGAGACCGGGCGCCAGTTCTTAAGGAGGCGGAGATCGCCCTTCTTAGGCAGCAGGACGATGACTGCCCTGCGCCAAGAGAGGGGCATCTCCCCGGTCACCAGACTTTCCCCCAGAACCCGCGCGTAGTCGCTCCCCAGGACGTCCCAGAATGCCCTGTGGAACTCCACGGTCAGCCCGTCCAGCCCCGGGGATTTTCCCCTCGAGAGCCGGTCGAGGGCACCGGTCAGCTCCGCCAGGCTTAACGGAGCTTCCAGATTTTCGGCACCCTCCGGGCTGACCTTCGGCAGGTCCTCCCACAAAACTCTACGCGCTTCCTCGCTGGACGGATCCGGAGAGAACAGAGCCCCGTAATATTCACGGGCCCTGTTGTTGACGCCCTCCGGATCCGAGACGAGAGAGCCGTCGTCGGCCAGCAGCGTCAAGAGCTGCTTACGGACACTCTGCCTTTTTTCCAGCGAGTAGAAGAAGGGGGAGCCGCGGTCCAGATCCTGCAGGAACCGGATCCGCGACCTCACGAACGCGCCTCGGGACCCGACGAGCTGCAGGTCCTTCAGCGCGGCCTTCTTCGCTTCGTACACCGTCCGCAGGGCCGGGTCCTGGACGACTTGACCGAGACGGGATTCCAGGTCGAGCACCTCTTTTTCTAGGCGCCCGACCCTGGCCGCCCGCCTCTTGGTCGACCCCCTCGCGTACTCTTGACAGAAGACGCGGACGTGAGCCTTGCCCACGTCCCACCATAGCCTCAAGGAGGGGAAGCCCCCCTGCTTCCTTCTCCAGTCGGACCAGAATCGACGGAACGAGTCCTGGAACCGCACGTCCTCCAGCAGCCGGTTGTTAAAGTGCCAGTACGCGGACCCCGTCCTCGCGCGGAGCGAAGCGAGCTCCGCCCACACCAGGTGGTGGTCCGAACACGGTACCGGCCGCATGGAGGACGCAGGAAACGTACGCCCGAGACACGTAAAGGCGGTCGACCCTGGACCATCCTACTCCAGGCCTCACCCAAGTAAAGGCGCTGGAGTCGGGGTGGAGATTTCGCCAGACGTCCACCAAGTCGAAGGACCCGACCAGGTCCCTCAACTTCTCCATCGCCGTCATGCACTGCGGGGCACCGGAGCGGTCCCTCGCCTCGAGGGTGGAGTTAAAATCCCCCCCGAGGACAATGCAGTCGCCGACGTCGACGGAGCCAAGAAGAGCGGACACCTCTTCAAAGAAGCGCATTTGCTGCGGGCCGGGCTGAGGGGCGTACACGTTCACGAGATGGAGCGGCACGTCCCCCAGGCGAACCGTTACGTGCAGCAAGCGGCCTGGCACGAGCTCCTCGACCCCCAAGATCTCCGGCTGAAAATGCGGGCCCAGCAAGATGGCCACCCCACTAGAAATGGCGGTGAGGTGGCTCATGCGGACCTCTCCTTGCCATTCCAGGAGCCACGTGGCTTCGTCTCCCGGAACGGTGTGGGTTTCTTGCAGGAAGCACACCGCATATTTCCCCTCCCGCAGGAGCGAAAAATTGTCAAATCTACGGCGTGCCCCTCTGCCGCCGTTGATGTTGAGGCTGGCTATGGTTATCTTCATGGCAAAAGCATAGTGCAACCTCTACCTTAACCTATTGTGGGGGAGGGAGCGGAGTCTTTTGTTGAACTCCGCTCCCTCCGCAGCCCAGCGAGGAGTCCCTCGAACTCGCGCAGCTCAAGGTGTTGCGCCTTTGTCAAGGGCCCGCCCGCGGCCAAGGTTTTAGCGGCGGCGCGGACGGACCCCTTGATCAGCTCTGGCTCGGACCATTTTTCCAGGGCCAGTCGGGCTTGGTTGCAGCGACCCCGGCTCTGGGCCAAAAAGTCCCGGAGTTCCTTTGCAGGAATGAGGATGGTCTCGGCGGCGGCCGCGAGCAGATCCACCGCCTCGCTGGCGGTGGTCTCTAGATTTTCTCCCGCGTCCCCCACCGAGTCCCCGTCCTCCTCCGGGAGGTGGCCGCCAGCAGCCGGCCCATCGACCGCACAAGGAACGGCAAATGAACCGGCCGCTCCAACCGGCCCTGGCACTGCCCCGATCCCACCCCCAGGATCGTCGGCAGAGGAGTCCCCACTGGGCTCTTTTAAAAATGGTGCTGGGTCGGGAAATGACAGCGGAAGGGGTTCCCCCTCCGTCCCAGGAACCGGGGAACAAGGAGAGACCCGGCCATAGGAAATCCCCAGGCTCCCCAAGTGCTCCAGCTCCAAAGTAAGGGCGAGGGTGGGTGTTCCTCCCCCTCCCCGCTGCCACCCCCCGGCCCAGCATGTACAGTATCATTAAAATCATTAATTTCATTTTCTGCCGGGTCGAGCGACTCCCAGGGGAAGTTGGATAATAGCTGGGCGGGCTCAGGTTCGGCCTTTTCGGCCCCGTCCGCCTCAGTCCCCGGGACGCCCGGCCCGGCGGCAATGCATTCCTCCGTGGTCCCCACGCCCCCCACGACAAGCAGATCTTCCACGCCATCCCCGGGAGGCAGAGGCTGGGCAGCCTCGACTGTCTCACCCTCCCCGGGGACAGACTCCTCCCGCCTACGGCGCTGCTTGGGGGCGCTGGTGGGGGACGCGGGACACGCGGCGGGCACCGACTCCTCCGCGGAGTGATGTTGTTCCCCCTCCGCCTCAACGGAGCGGCGCCTCCTTTTGTTGCTGGAGGTGCGCTGAGGCAGGGAGACCTCCATGTCTGCCGTGGCCTCCCGCTCCGCCCCCCCCTTTTCCTTTTCTTGCCCGCGCCCGGGCCCCTCTGCGGTATTGGTCAAGGGCTCGGGCACGGGCTCAGGGCACCCCGCGCTCGCCGGTGACTGGGTTGGGCTGAGCGCGGTGGTCAATCTTTCCGGCGCACTGAGGGGACCCGCCTCTAGATGTTTCACCTTGTTCCGCGCCTTCTTTCCGGTCGGACGCTCTCCCTCCCCCCCGCCGGAGGCCGTGAAAACAAAGGCCCCCGACGATGCCCGCGCACCTACGGCTCCCGGCTCCCGGCACGCGGACGCAACTAGGGGGAGGGGGGGCGGCGGCGCCAGCCTTGGGCCTTCGGTGGTTTGGCGGCCTTGGAGGCGGGGCAGTTCTTACGAACATGCCCCACCTCCCTACAGGCATGGCACCGCACGCCGTCCGACATCCAGAAGACGCGGTAGGCAGTCCCCTCGTGCACCACATTAAATGATCCCTCCGTCGTGTCCTCCCGCGCCAGCCGGACAAAGAGCTGGCGGCGGAAGGAGAACACGTGGCGCAGGCTGTTCTCCCTGAGGCCGAGCGGTATGGGGTTGATCCCCGACCTTACCTCCCCCCCCGTTGTTGTAGGTGAGGGAGGAGGAGCTCAGCGGGAACAAAGGGCGGGACGCTTGACACGATGACCCTCTGCGCGGTGGCCTCGAGAGGGTCCACCAGCAGGAACGTCCCGCCCACCGTGAGCCCCTTTTCAAGGGCCAGGGACACCGCCCGCTCCGACCCCAGGAAGAACACGGCCTTCCCAGACATCTTGGAGGCTGCGACAATGGCCGAGAGGCCGACTACGCCATCGCCCGCACGCACTCCTCGATGCTCATTGTGGGGTGAGTGTAGCTCTTGACCCCGTGTTTTTTCGTAATAAGTCTGAAAGGTGGCAGGGCAGCGGGTGGCGCAGGAGGTGCCGTGGAAGCGGTTGCCACCTACGCATATGTCTTCGCTGGCCCTGCCACCGGCGTGGATGGGGTCGCCATCACGGGGTCCCTTTAAGGGCTACACCCACCCCAAAGTCACAGGCCTTAATGGTCTTAAGTAGGCCTCGTTTTATTAGACTGAGCAGAGGAGCTCTTAACGAGGTACACCTCTCCCCTAGTTGGCAATTAGGGAGGGGCCTTGCTCCCTCTGCTCAGTTGTCTCAATTGTTTTATATATTTTTTTAATTAATTTGGGAGGAAGGGGTCTCACAGAGAGAGGGGAGAAACAGAGTAACAGAGAAAGAGAGAGGGGGGTGGGAACGGGGGGGGGAAACTGCGAGGGCAGGTCTCCCCTCGCAGCTGTGGGTGGGTGCAATCCCCAGATGGTAAAACACAAAATAGTCTTTGGGATGGTCTTCGGGTGAGGGGAAAAGATGTCTTCACCTGGGGCAGCTAGAGCCACCAGGCACACACTCCTAATGATGTTAAATAAGTGGTAAATAAAATCTTCAGCCTGGTAGCTCCAGCTATCCCAGGCTAGGCAATTGGGGGGGGTAGGGGGTTCAATTGTGGGGGGGGGGGCCTAGTTGTAAGCAAGGCCCCCACACACACTTCCACACACACACACCCCCCGCGATGTTCCGGCCCTCAGTGGTCTTCTTTCCTCCCCCCACCGATATAACAAAGTATTTTTGGGAAATGCACCCACACCCACCTGTAGAAGATGTAGAGTCTCCCTCCTTCCACACTGGATGTTGTTTTGGTCTTTCCCCCTCTCTCCAACTCTTTGCAGAAATGATAAAAGTTAGTAAAAGTTTTCTGCTTTTTCCTCCTCTCCCTCTGGGTGAAAGTTGGTGGTGAAGCCCCTTCCTTCCTTCTCTTCCTGGGCTGTTCTCAGGGCTCTCCAGGCAGGAGCTAAGGTTGGTAGCTGCTCCTCTCTCAGCAGCTCAGCTCCTACTGTGCAGGACACGCCTCCACTGCTCCACAATTGGTCCTTGTGCATGAAACTTGTGCATGAAACTCTTTTAGAGTCTACCTGCAAAAACATAAAACATTAAATCGTGCCACCCGACCTGGGTGACACACCAGACATTTACAAGGCCCTTTTTTTCCTTTTTTTTTTTGAGTTTTTCTTTTTTTTCTTCTTTTTTTTTTGGGCACTAAAATCACAATTTTTCCAGTGCCCCCTATAAAAGGGAAGGGGACACTAAGAGCACCGGCATTTAAAACAAATTAAACTTTAAAACGTAAAATCAAATTAAAATTTGGTTGCCGGGCGTGATGATGCACTCCAGTCCCTCCGATGCCCACCTCTCGCGGAAGGCCGCGAGCGTACCGGTGGACACCGCGTGCTCCATCTCCAAGGACACCCTGGACCGGATGTAAGAGCGGAAGAGAGGCAGGCAGTCAGGTTGAACGACCCCCTCGACCGCCCGCTGCCTGGACCGGCTGATGGCACCCTTGGCCATGCCCAGGAGCAGTCCTACGAGGAGGCCTTCGGACCTACCCGCTCCCCTCCGCACAGGGTGCCCAAAGATCAGGAGAGTGGGACTGAAGTGCAGCCAGAATTTCAGGAGCAGCCCCTTCAAATAATAAAACAGGGGCTGCAACCTTGTACTTTCCATAAAAACATGGAACACGGACTCTTCCAGACCGCAGAAATTGCAGGCGGCCTGGGAGTCCGTGAACCGGCTTAAAAATTTGTTGCACGGCACTGCTCCGTGCACCACCCTCCAGGCCAAGTCCCCGATGAATAGTGGGAGGACCCCTGCGTAGAGTGCCCTCCATCGGGGACCCCCGCCTCCTCCGGACGGCAAGATGGTACGCCATGGCGTGTCCGGACGGCCGGCGAGGATGGCAAAGTTGAGAGTGTGCAGGAGCAGCCCGTACAGGAAACCCCTCCGCGCGGAACTGAAAGGCACGGAGGGGATTTCCCCGAGGCGGCTCAAGTTGTGAGGCGCCGGCCTCCGAGGGAGGTTCCGGGGTTTGGCGCCGGTGAGGAATTCCGTCCGGACGGGGGTCAGTTCGGACGGGATCTCCCCACGTGCTTGAGCCTCCTCGATGCACCTAACGGAGTCAGGGCCCAGAGCTGTTTTTAGCGACTCGATGGCATCGGCCGCGTGGCGGACGTTGGCAGAATTTAGGCGCCGCGCTAGCGTGTCTGGCGCCATCCAGCCCGCTCCTCCGCCATCGAGCAGGTCCCTGACCCTGGTCATCTCACCAGCCACAGCCCTCTCTTCCGACCGCCACATAAAACCTCGGTCGTGGAGGTACGGATTCCCGAGCAGCGGCTCCTGCAGGACAGCCGCCACTCCAGCCGGCGGAGAGCTGCGCTTGGTGGAGACTTTGTTCCAGACCCTGATGAGGTCCCTGTAAAAGACAGGCAGCTCCCGGAGGGCGGTCCTGACACCCCCCAAGTTCACAAACAGGAGCTGCGTGTCATAGTTGAGGTCGCGCTGCTGGCGGAAGAAATACGTCGCCAGAGCACACCACCTAGGAGGGGGCTCGACGTAAAGGTATCTCTGCAGGGTCTGAAGACGGAAAGTCGCGAGCTGGGCGCTGACGCACACCAACGACTGACCGCCCTCCTCAAGCGGGAGACTCAAGACCGCAGCAGAGACCCAGTGCTTCCTGTTGTTCCAGAAGAAGTCCACCAGCTTTGAAACTTGTGCATGAATCCCAAAAAGTTAGTTTGCAGGTGCAGCAGGTAATCAGAAAGGCGAATGGAATGTTGGCCTTCATTGCGAGAGGGATGGAGTACAAAAGCATGGAGGTCCTGCTGCAACTGTACAGTTGGTGAGGTCGCACCTGGAGTACCGCGTGCAGTTTTGGTCACCTTTCTTAAGGAAGGATATACTAGCTTTGGAGGGGGTACAAAGACGATTCACTCGGCTGATTCCGGAGATGAAGGGGTTACCTTATGATGATAGATTGAGCAGACTGGGTCTTTACTCATTGGAGTTCAGAAGGATAAGGAGTGATCTTATAGAAACATTTAAAATAATGAAAGGGATAGACAAGATAGAGGCAGAGAGGTTGTTTCCACTGGTCGGGGAGACTAGAACTAGGGGGCACAGCCTCAAAATACAGGGGAGCCAATTTAAAACCGAGTTGAGAAGGAATTTCTTCTCCCAGAGGGTTGTGAATCTGTGGAATTCTCTGCCCAAGGAAGCAGTTGAGGCTAGCTCATTGAATGTATTCAAATCACAGATAGATTTTTAACCAATAAGGGAATTAAGGGTCACGGGGAGCGGGTGGGTAAGTGGAGCTAAGTCCACGGCCAGATCAGCCATGGTCTTGTTGAATGGCGGAGCAGGCTCGAGGGGCTAGATGGCCTACTCCTGTTCTTATGTAAAAAAACTCTAAAATATTGGTATCTGGATGTATTGATACACTCCATGAGCTAGAATTATGAAACCGAACTGTACAATAACTGCGTAAAATATATAAAATGAATGTACATTTTCAGAACACGCTCTTGAGAATTCAACAAAAAATTTACACGCCAAAAGAAAATCAATAATTGTAGTTAAAACAGAAAATTCTAGAAATACATAGCAGGTCCATCAGAAACGAAGGCAATTTAATATTTTGGGTCTAAACCCTCCATCAGAACACATTGGTGTTTATAATGTTGGATGGAACTCTTCATCCATTTTATCAGGTAAACAAAGCAGTGGATATACTGTGACATGGCTTAAGCCACAGGCTTGTGCTTGGAGCATATCCAACAATGTACCATCAGTGTATTTTTTTTAAATTCGTTCCTGGGATGTGGGCATTGCTGGCAAGGCCAGCATTTATTGCCCATCCCTAATTGCCCTTAAGAAGGAGGTGGTGAGCCGCCGCCTTGAACTGCTGCAGTCCGCGTGGTGAAGATGCCACAGTGACTTTGGTACAATTGAATGGCTTGCTAGGCCATTTCAGAGGGCAACTAAGAGTCAACCACATTGCTTTGGGTCTGGATTCACATGCGGGCCATACCAGGTAAGGATGACCAATTTCCTTTTCTAAAGGACATTAGTGAACCAGATGGGGTTTTTATACAATCTGGTGATTTCATGGTCACCAGTACTGATGTTAGCTTTTTATTTCAGATTTATTTAATTAACTGAATTTAAATTCCCCAGCTGTCGTGGTGGGATTTGAACTCGTGTCTACTGGATCATTGGTCCAGGCCTCTGTATTACTAATCTAGTAACACAATCACTATGCTACTGTTCCCATTATGTATGTTGGATCAGTCTGTTTAAAGATTGATAATGGATATTTTTTTTAAGAAAACTGACCCTTTTCTGCCATGTCCAGTGAGTATGTACTGTGTTTTAGAAAATATCCTGAGCTGAAAAAGAACTAAATAATATCTAAGCAGACCAGCCTCACTGACACCAGGATAAAGAGCAAATGTATTCCATCTGGTGTTCCTTTGATTTGCCTCACCATAGCATTTTTGCCACATTGTTTGCCAGATGTCTGAATGTGGAATTCCACAGGGAGCATTTTTGAATGGGCTGATTCAGGGGTAAGGCTTATCATTAAAGCTATAGTGACCTTCTCTAAATTGCAGAAATGAGCTGTGCAACCTAACTGCAGGACTGAAATTAACATTGGCCTACTAGTTTAAGAACAATATATTGATGAATGGATAAATGCCCATGGCAGTGTGACTGGTTTAAAGAATTACCAAATTAATTCCAACAACAGTGTATGCTCATCTACAGTATATTCCCACTTGGAGATTACTTCCCAGCTGTGTACTTGAGATACTATTGTATATCTGTCAGATTTTTAATATGTAGGCTGTTGATCGCTGGGATAAATACACTACATGAAATAAAATGGGCCAAACTGAGTTAGCTGATCCATGAAGGAGGCATATTACAATTGACTTCCAAGCTAGGATTTCCTTTGACTTTACATTGTAGCTGAATGTGGTTCTGTCCTCACATGGCATCAACGCGTGTACTTTCCATAAGGAGATCAAGAGAAGGAGCCCCGTCTGATTTCTCTACCCATCTCCAGGTATGCTCAGGTCAATTGGACTGCTCTACAACCACCCTAGCTGAGATTGGCTAATTGATACAGAACAGGGATTGAACCTGCAACCTTTCTGATCCATCTCGTTTAGTTCCACATGGTACTTACCAATTAAACCATTGGGAAGCAAGGTGCTGCTTCTTCATGAACTGTACCAATGTGTCTTCACTGAAATTGTACTGTAAACTCGTATTATGTGCCCTTTGAAACATGTTCACATAAAATTAGTAGTTTTCTTGTTCTTTCCTAGATACCACAAATGAGAAACAAGCCCAACGTGTTACAAAATCATGTTTTGAATAAAAGAAAATTGAAATCTATTTTTCAACCTGCAGTTTTAGGTGTTTGACCACCTTGATGAAATGAGTATCTCTGATTTTACGATAAAGGCCTATAATTATGACCAAAAGGTGAAATCTGGAAATTATTGCCATACCTCAGTTCTGATGTGACGTATTCAGCCCCTTTCCCTGTTTGGTGCAAGGAGCACTTCATTATCTCTGTGCCCCAACACATCATTGATACAGAACCTACCTTCAGTCACATGCGTCACAGGCAGTGAGCAATATTCATGTGGATAGAGACACTGAAGATGCCTTGTGCAGACAGCTGTAAGCATTTAATATTTGCTTTAGGTATTTTATTCGTTCCTGCGAAAATTGTTCTGTTGATTAAACCTGACTTTTTCTGATTACGAACATTCAGTTTTATTTTTGACTCAAAAAGCGAGTATTTGCTCACAGATAATTTCACCCAACTTAAAAAAATTGTAAAAAGCAAAAATCAGAAGGCTGCCAATGAGTTTTATTAATTGAGACACATGTCTAAAAGTGAGCATCTTCACTGCTGAACCAGTGAATTGTGTTGACATCTGAATAATGCCAGATGGAGTTTGGCCAGGAAGTGCGCAGAACTCCAATTACGGCAATACATCTATCAAAAAATGTATGCAAGTAGAAATGATTAACAATTACCTAAGTACAAAATTTAATACCTAGTTCTGCAGTTAGAACCAAGCTGTATTGTTCTAATGTGTTGAAATTCTGCCCTTTTAATCTCATCTCATTTTGTTTTTATGTAACCTTGTTAGAACAAGCGAACATAAGAAATAGGAGCAGGAGTAGGCCATTTGGCCCCTCGCATCTGCTCCGCCATTTAATACGATCATGGCTGATCCGATCATGGACTCAGGTCCACTTCCCTGCATGCTCCCCATAAACCCCTTATTCCCTTATCGGTTAAGAAACTGTCTATCTCTGTCTTAAATTTATTCAATGACCCAGCCTCCACAGCTCCCTGAGGCAGCGAATTCTACAGATTTACAACCCTCTGAGAGAAGAAATTCCTCCTCATCTCAGTTTTAAATGGGGCGGCCCCTTATTCTAAGATTATGCCCCATGGTTCTAGTCTCCCCTATCAGTGGAAACATCTCTGCATCCACCTTATCAAGCCCCCTCATAATCTTATACGTTTTGATAAGATCACCTCTCATTCTTCTGAGTTCCAATGAGTAGAGGCCCAACCTACTCAACCTTTCCTCATAGGTCAACCCCTTCATCTCCGGAATCAACATAGTGAGCCTTCTCTGAATTGCTTCCAAAGCAAGTATATCCATTCTTAAATATGGAAACCAAAACTGTACGCAGCATTGCAGGTGTGGCCTCACCAATACCCTCTATAACTAGCAAGACCTCCATGCTTTTATACTCCATCCCCTTTGCAATAAAGGCTAAGATTCCATTTGCCTTCCTGATCACTTGCATACTAACCTTTTGTGTTTAGAAACATAGAAACATAGAAAATAGGTGCAGGAGTAGGCCAGTCGGCCCTTCAAGCCTGCTCCACCATTCAATAAGATCATGGCTGATCATTCCCTCAGTACCCCTTTCCTGCTTTCTCTCCATACCCCTTGATCCCCTTAGCCGTAAGGGCCATATCTAACTCCCTCTTGAATATATCCAATGAACTGGCATCAACAACTCTCTGCTGCAGGGAATTCCACAGGTTAACAACTCTCTGAGTGAAGTAGTTTCTCCTCATCTCAGTCCTAAATGGCCTACCCCTTATCCTAAGACTGTGTCCCCTGGTTCTGGATTTCCCCAACATTGGCAACATTCTACCCGCATTTAACCTGTCCAGTCCGGTCAGACTCTTGTATGTTACTATGAGATCCCCTCTCATCCTTCTAAATGCCAATGTATAAAGGCCCAGTTGATCCAGTCTCTCCTCATATGTCAGTCCAGCCATCCCGGGAATCAGTCTGGTGAACCTTTGCTGCACTCCCTCAATAGCAAGAATGTCCTTCCTCAGATTAGGAGACCAAAACTGAACACAATATTCTAGGTGAGGTCTCACCAAGGCCTTGTACAGCTGCAGTAAGACCTCACTGCTCCTATACTCAAATCCCCTGGCTATGAAGGCCAACATACCATTTAACTTCTTCACCACCTGCTGTACCTGTATGCCAACTTTCAATGACTGATGAACCATGACACCCAGGTCTCGTTGCACCTCCCCGTTTCCTAATCTGCCGCCATTCAGATAATATTCTGTCTTCGCGGTTTTGCCCCCAAAGTGGATAACCTCACATTTATCCACATTATACTGCATCTGCCATGCATTTGCCCACTCACCTAACCTGCCCAAGTCACCCTGCAGCCTCTTAGCGTTCCCCTCACAGCTCACACCGCCACCCAGTTTAGTGTCATCTGCAAACTTGGAGATATTAATCATTGATGTTTCATGCATCAATGATTTCAGGACCCCAGGTCTCGCTGTACTGCAGCACTTGCAATTTTTCTCCATTTAAATAATAACTTGCTCTTCGATTTTTTTCTGCCAAAGTGCGTAACTTCACACTTTCCAACGTTATACTGCATCTGCCAAATTTTTACCCACTCACTTAGCCTTTCTATGTCCTTTTGCAGATTTTTTGTCCTCCTCACACATTGCTTTTCCTCCCATCTTTGTATCGTCAGCAAACTTGGCTACGTTACACTCAGTCCCTTCATCCAAGTCGTTAATATAGAATGTAAATAGTTGGGGTCCCAGCACTGATCCCTGCAGCACCCCATTAGTTACTGGTTGCCAACCTGAGAATGAACCATTTATCCAGACTCTCTATTTTCTGCTCATTAGCCAATCCTCTATCCTTGCTAATATATTACCCCCAACCCCATGAACTTTTATCTTGTGCAGTAACCTTTTATGTGGCACCTTGTCAAATACCTTCTGGAAGTCCAAATACACCACATCCACTGGTTCCCCTTTATCCACCCTGTTCATTACATCCTCAAAGAATTCCAGCAAATTGTCAAACGTGACTTCCCCTTCATAAATCCATGTTGTGCACAAATTAACTGCCATGTTTGCATACATAACAACAGTGATGGTTCAAGAAAAAGATTCACCACCACCACCTTCTCAAGGGCAACCAGGGATGGGTAATAAATGCTGGTCTTGCCAACAACACCCACATCCCGAGATTGAATATAAAAAATTGAAAGTGGACAAAATGCTTTTGCAAAGGGTGAATAATGAAAGCAGCTATTAACCCATTGAAAATGAATAGAGATAAACAACCAAGTAATAAGGAGGAAAAAATGTACAGGTTCAATACATACAACGGAGGTACTCAAAGTCTTGTTCTTCAATGCCGTGTAGGCAGATTGACTGTAATGGCAGCGCAAGAGTATGAGTATTAAAACAGAGTACAGCAAGGTAATTTGTTTTTATTTTCAATATTCTATCTTTCCAATTCTATATGTAGGTTCCAATACTTCTGAGATTGACTAAGACAGTAGAAACATTCTGCCTAATTGTGTTTCATCCCACAGTGCTTTATCTCATTGATAGTGAAACCATGGTAGAACTTCCCCTTTTATATATATTTTTAATTATTATTGTACTGATTGACAACTGCAGTTAATTTTGTATCTTTCAACTGTACAAAAGTGTGCAAAATGTTTTCAGTGGTGGGCTGTGCAGGAGAGTCGGCAGCGAATTTGGGGCAAGAGAGAAAATATTAAGCTCGAGGAGAAAGAATGAGTAAGGTTTTGGATTCAAGTCAATAGCCACGTTATATTGGCAACTGTCCAAATCAGCAACAACATGCATCCTACCTATGTGGGGGATCTGACTTGCGTCAGCCGCTGTTAAGAACTTGCAGTTCAACTGATTTATAGTCATGAAATTGAATTTCAATTACCAGCCAAATTGCATTTCAATTTCCCATTATAAAATTTATCTGTTGGGCAACATAACTTGGGGATCATGGCCCCATGAAATCTATCAGAAGACTCGTTGAACCAGGCGGCCCATAAAGTGCCAAGAGTGGTGCAGCTTTCAGCAGTTCTATCTCAGGATTTGAGGGCCACAATAATCCCAGAGGCACAGCAACCAATCACCTCATGCACTTCTGCTGCACATAGTATCAAGGAGAAGTGCGGAATTAGGATTACGAGTTCATAGTTCATACACTGTCACCGAGGGAGCCGCATGATAAGAAGGACTAAACAAACTCACGTTGGGATTCGAATAACATAATAGCACTGAACTTATTTTTGACAAGATTTGTATATGTATTTATATATCTGTGTGTGTATCTATCTAGATATTATTAAAGGTCTTGTGCAGGGCATGCACTTCCCATCTACAGACCTTAATTATTATTGCTTTGGGTCAATATTCACCATTGTAAAGTGTTATCTCATTCAGTTTTGTCTTTGGGAAAAAGAAATTGCCAGTTGTGATATCCATTAGCTTAGTCATTTAAATTTGCTTTTTAATATTCCGCACTATTCCTTATAAACTGAATTTTCTAAATTGTGTGCGCCTTTGTTAATTCCTGGATTCTTTTACTTCAATCTGGTTCAGTAAAATTACTGAGTCGAATACCTCTTGTGCTTTGAACAAAGCAGTCTTTATTACCGGCCAGTAAGACCTATCAGACAGAAGATATACTCTCTGGATAGAGCGTACACACTCCCTACGGATAGGTGAAGTTACATCGTAAAGCGTTAACAGTTATACAGTTTTGAAATCAGATAACAAAATACAAATGGATTGACAGTCTAACTCAGCCACTCATTAGTCAATCTATATGAGATGTTCTTCTTGAAAGCTCAAGTATTGCCTCCAAATGTTTCAATCTAATGGTGTGACTATTTACTGAGACCTTGCAATTCTGCAGATGTATTTCATGTTACAATTATTTATTATTGGCAGGATTAGTGACTTGAAACCTTGAGACAGACTGTTAGCTATGCTGATGTTGCACTATTTGCAATCTGACATTCTCCCAGCTATTCTTCCATGGCTTATACATTTTCATATATCCCGTTTACTTTACTGTCCTTAATTCCATATATTCCGTTCAGATATCCACATCCCCCCTTTTATCATTCTATGATAACATTTAGGATCATTCTATGAGTATTGCATTGTTGAGTAGTTCTCTAGTTTGTTGGATCATAACCCGGGAACCCTTGACCACAAGAGGGTCTGCTAACCTTGTCATTGCTTTACAGCAGAGGTTAAGGCAACCAACAATCAAACAGCAGGTAATTATTATGATGAGAACAATTGCCCCATGTATTAGATAGGATCTCCAAGATCCACCCAGAAACCAATCAAACCTGCTAAGTTCCTTTGCTGGTGTGGATAACTTCTTCACCTCCCTCCTTATGTGATCGGCAAGGTGGGCTATGTTTTCTGAACTATCAGGAATGTAAGTGCAACATTCAGATCCTATCAGGGCACATGTTCCCCCTTTCTCAGCTAACAGGTAATCGAGGGCCATTCGGTTTTGTAATGCTACGGTCCTTATCGCTACCATTTCAGCTGTGATGCCCTCCAGAGCCTCAGCAGTGCGGTTAGCTACCTGTTCCAATATCGTTTCTTTGAATCCATCTAACAGTCTCAGTTAGGGTCAGGGGAACGGTGCGCAAAGGAATTCCCCCTTTAGAATGTATAGGGATATGTGAACACACCTAGCATCTAGTGAAGTGCCCTTTTTCCGCATAAACGTAAGACATATACAAAAAGGTATTTACATGGAGCTCTCGCCTTTGTCTTCCTTCCCGTGCACCAAAACTGTCATATATCAACACTATTATGCAGACAGTAGCATACAGACACAGTCTCATCTTATAAATAGTCCAATTATTTAGCTGATAAAAAGAGTTCTGTTTTCACATTTCCCTTCAGGTCTCCGTCAGTGTATTTGGCTGTCTGACAGGTAAGAGTTCAAACTGATCCTCCTTCAACTGCCTTGTTCAGCTATAGGGAGGAGATCTGGAACAGAAACAGGAATTAGACTAACCAGCAAAATTTGTTTAAATGGTGATGAGCTTGCAGTGGTGCAGGTGAACCCAGGCACTTTTCCCCTCAACCTTGGCTGCAGTGGGGGTAGTGAGTGACACCTAAAAAGACCCCTCCTATTGTGGCTCTAATCCCTTCCGAATCCATACTTCCCTGGTGCCACGAGGGACAATTCGGGTAAAACTGGGAGGTCGAGGTGAGCATCTTGAACCTGGTTGTGAACTAGTCGCAGAGCCTGAGTCAGAGAAAGAACATAGGTGGTCATCAGTCTAGCTGAGATCTCATATCTAGGAACAATTTCCCTCATTAACACCTTAACAACAGTCTGAGTCTTATTGTCCAGGTTAGGGTAGGCTTCAATCCATCTGCTAAACACATCTACTATTACTAACACATATCTGTAACACTGAACTTTTTGCAACTCAATGTAGTTCAACTGAAATGTCTCAAAGGGACCTTCGGGTAGGGGCGTTTTACCCCAATCACAGGGGACTCCCTTCCCTGGATTATGTTGCTGGCCAACCAGGCAACGACTACTGATGTTCTGGGTGAGCGCCTGGAGTTTAGGGTGCCACCAAGTAGCCAAAAGTGTGTCACTCGTGGTCCTTGCTCCACAATGAGTAGCAAAATGCAGACATTCTATAACCCATGAGGCCAACTCGTCAGACATGCAAGTCTGTTCCGCGGGAGTGGTCCAGAGTTTAGAAACATTGTCATAAGTACATGCATAATATTTCCACAACAGTTTATCTTTTTCAGGAGCGTCCCCCTGTGCTTTTATAACATCTTGGATGATTGGCATTGGTTTTTCCGAGGCTAACTTATCCTTCGCAGGATTTTTAGTCTGACTCATAATTTTGGGCACTACCATCTGTTGGTCACGAGAGGCCTGTTTGGCCTCTTGGTCAGGACAACGATTCCCTATATCAACCAGAGAATTTCCGGTAGGTTGGGCGGTACATTTGACAATGGCAATGCGTTTGGGGAACATGAGGGCTTGCAACAAATCAGATACTAGCTGTTTATGAGATATCTCATTCCCCTGTGAGGTTAGGAATCCCCTATTTTTCCATAATTGTCCGAAATCATGCGCCACCCCAAAGGCATACCTAGAGTCGGTATAGATATTGACTTTGAGATCTTTGGCCGAGATACAGGCTTGGGTGAGAGCGAATAGTTCAGCTTGTTGAGCAGAATAGGCGGTTTCAAAGCAGCAGATTCCAAGACCTGATTCTCCTGGTTTACTATGGCGTATCCTGAGATTCGTGTATCTTCTGGATTAATAGAAGTATTTCCGTGAACAAACATAAACAATCATGACTGGGTTCTTCCTCATCTTGGGGTGGCTCAGTAAGAAAACAGGCCGGATTAATTGCAGTATAGTGCCAAAAAGTCAGTTTAGGATTGCCTGTGATTTCAGTGGGTTCTGTCGGATTGCCCTGCACTGAGATCTCAATCGGATCAATGGGAGTATAACCCACTTGGGAAGGGTTCTCTGCCCACACATGAGGATCCACATAGTCAGGTATGCCGGAGCCAGTATGATGCTGTAGAGTCGTTAAGACCTTCTCGGGGTCCCCATGAAATTGGACTGTTCGGCCATGTTTTACAATTTGCACATCCCGGCTGGTAGGGTCAGCCTCATCTATGGCCTTGCGTACCATAACTTCCAAATCCTTAGCATGGTGAGGGGCTAATACTTCACGAGCAATATGCGGTGCCATTGTTAGGGGCTGTTTCCACAGATTCTTATCCACTTCCACAAAATCTGCCTCTCTTTCCAGTCCAGTCACTCTAGCCCTTAATAGAATTCCCTTCACTTCCCCTTCGTGATCCTGATAAAAGTTCTGCAGGTCCTGATTCTTTCCACTGGGATCGTATGCTAGGGTCACGTGATAGGGTGCCTGCGGCAGGTCCAGAGACCACCACTGAGGGGTTCTAGTGATATAATACTGCCGCTTAAGGGTTTCCTGTTTTACAATAATCTCCATACTCTAAATGCAACTGGAATTTGCAAAGGAGGTCTCTAGTCATCAAGTTACAGTCCAGATTGGTAGTGATGACAAATCGATGTTCGACCAATTCTTCTTGGTAACCCACTTTAACTAGTTCTGACACCGGGAATGTCGAGATTTGTCCCAGGAATCCTGAAAGTTCCTGTGTTTCAGTAGAAGCAGGGAGTTTAAGCTTTGATTGTACAGAAGACATGAAGGCTCCCGTATCTATCGAAAAGGGTTGCCACTCATTCAGAACGGGTTCGTCGTCCGGGGAGGATCCCTGCACAATCAAGCTGCGTAGTCAATCGGGGGACAATTGACCAAAGGGGTTGTTCTGGGAGAAGTTAGTGTAAGATCCTCCTCTCCCCCCTTGCCCCCCTCCTCTTCCTCCTCTTCCTTTTCCATGCTGACGGTAGGGGCAATTTTTATTCCAATGTCCTTCCTGCCCACAATTAAAACAGTCAATTCCTCTTACCCAGTCCCGGCCTCTTCCCATACCATGCCGGGGACAATAGGGAGGTTTATTAGCAGGGCTCGGGCAGTTTGGTTGTTTAGTATAACCGTATCCTTGCTTATCCATCCAATCCTGTATGCCACACTACGGCTCTATTGATCCTTCCTCCCGAGATGGCTCTTCCTTTCTAGTCACGTATTTAGTCTTGACCCGGGATGGGGGCGCACCTCCCCCCTCCCCTTTCTTTTTCTGCCAATAATATCTAACTGCCCTTTCCATCTGTCCGGATAGCGTGAGCAATCAAATAGTTGTTTGAAGATCACAGACATCTATAGAGAGGTGGTCTGCAGCTTGTTGTGCATCAGGGTTTGGCATTGGTCTGACAGGGAATTGGTGTCGGGACTTTGGGATCTTGGAAATCATTTCTAGGCCGGAGGATGTTTCAGAGCTGTCTGACTGCTTGACAGTTCTGCGTCTCGATCGGCGGGGGTGTTTGCTATGTCTTTCACAACTTGGACTGGTAGGTTGACTAGAAGATTTACGGGACTGTTTGTGATGTTGAGATATAGTTCTGCCCTTTCGAGTGTGAGATCTGGTCCTTTCGGCTATATTGCCTGTGAACTGGGGATCCGAATCGCTATCAGAGGATGAGGAGTCAGTTTGGGTTTGTTGCTTTGGTGATATGTGGTTGTTCCTAACTCTTTTTACCGGAGTGTTAGGTGGAGGGTGTTGGGAAGAGGACTGGAGCAAGAGGCCAGGGGGTGCGGGAGGCGCCGTTGGGCGCTGAGTCAGTGGCCACTCATCAATTTCATTATCAGCCTCGGTTAACACAAAGCCAGCCATTTTAACTTGTAGTTGATCAATACCTTTCTCAGAGGTCCCAGAGGATCTCTTAGCAAGTTTCTCGTGCGCACATTCATTCTTTTTTTTTAAGACGTCTACAGTTTTAACATGTGTTCCCTCTGTCAATGCAAGTCCTAATTTAATAGCATTTGTTTGCCAACTCGATAGAAGTGATGCATCTTTTAATTTCTGACAATAATGTCGCCAGGTTGCAATTAAATTTTTTTATCCCCTTTTCCTCGTCCCCTTCTCCAAATTAATCCCTGTGCTTTTTTTTTACCTCTACGCTTCTAGTGTCACCTAGAGGCCACTGGTCATCCCCTAATAATTTGTTTAGGGCTCCTGATAATTTTCTAAAGTCTTCAGCTCTTTCAGGGAATTCCTCACATAGCTTTTGTAGCGGATTATCCGCATCCGTGGTTTTATCTAACTAATTACCCATTTTCACACTGCCCCTCGTATTACTGTGTTGCTACGCGTTCGTGTCGTCATGCAATTTAAACAAACTTAAAAATAGACACAGACTTTACAGAACTAACACGGACTTTAACTAACTCCAAATAACCAAACTTTACTAATGCTAACACTTACCCGCATCGCCGCACGGTCCGCGTCGCCACGCGATCTCAATACTAAACTACCACGTCGCCTCGCAGTTCACGTCGCCGCGCAATCCGCGTTGCCTCGCAGTTCACGTCGCCGCGCAATCCGCGTCGACCCGTGGCTCACGTCGCCGCGCGAGTTAAGATACTTTAACTTTAAAAGGTAAACAAGGACTTCTAACACGTACCCGCGTCGCCGCGCGGTTCACGTCGCCGCGCGATTTACAAAATAGACAAAGACTTCTAACACTTACCCGCGTCGCCGCACGGTCCACGTCGCCGCGCGATCTCAATACTTAAAACTTTACTTAAAACTCTAAACACTTTAAGACTTACAGACTTACTGCCATTAGCACTGACTTTCGCGATTCGCGTTGCTGCGCCTCTGCGTCACTACGCGTCGGCGTCACCGCGCGTCTACGTCACTGCGCGTTGACGTCACTGCGCGTTCGCTTCACTGCGCGTTTACGTCACTGCGCGTTCGCTTCGGCCCTTCTCCTCTCGGCCGCGCGTTCGCGTCGGCCCTACCTTCCGAGTTGCTGCGGGGTTTTTTTTTAAATTCAATCAGAGCCTAGACGGGCCAAGTGATATACAAGGTCGACGTCGTACCTGAGTTGAACACCTATCTTCTATTTAAATCCCCATTTTATTCCCTGTGAGCCTAATTTTCTAATTTTGATTTCTTATGAGCCTCAATTAATTTCTTTCAGTCTCCAAATTTCCCTATCCTTTCACGTTACTGCGCAGTTTAAATTCAATCAGTCAATGAAAGCCCTAATTTAATGGAGTTTTTCTGCCAATTGGACAGGAGTGATTTTATATTTTTCATAATTTAAAATCTCAGAACATTTTTTTCTTTCAGCACCTATTTAGTACGTTACTTTTTTTTATAACTAGAGAGAAGTCTGGCACGTAGGCTGTGGACTGCTTTTCGTTATCTCAATTGTTCCAGCCTCAAGGTCGTGTTATTTAATATAATTTTTTTTTTAAATCCTTTTGAATCCATCTCAGTTGTTTTGCTGTGCCTTCTCTGAATGTTTGCTTTCAACAAGTTTTTTTCTTTTTTTTTTTAACCACCGGGACCATGTAATTTTTTCTTTTTTTTTTAACAAACCTATCCTTTGGGCATTTCCTGGCTCCGTAACTTATACGTAATTCAATAAGGTTCACACTCTTAAACTTCCCACATACAGGACAACACTACGAAGGGTTAAAACAAACTTTCATTCTGTTTGAGATAAAACAAACCACAACTCCCCGGCTTTTTTTTACAGTAAAAGTCACAGAAACATTTCTCATTTAAACAGACATTCACAAGAGTCTCTTTTCTTTCCTATTAATTTTTTTTGGATCCATGATTGATCATCTATCCCTATCTAGCTCTAACTATCTTTCCAAGTCGCCGCTTGGTTTGCGTCATCGCGCAATTTCCCTATCTCTATCCCTATTCTAAGTTTGAAAGGTATTCACCAGATTGTCCTGGATCTCGTTCAGACACTACCTGAGAACCAGCGAGTGGCTAAACTTTCCTCAGACTTTTGAAACCGGGGGAAACTGGAGCAGTATTGAAATCATACTCACTCCAGTGGCCATTTTCCCCTCGTCTCGTCCAAGGCTAGTCTGGCTCTTAATTCGCAAGTTTTCGGCAGTCGTCCGTTGAGATCCCACTTCTGACACCAAATGTAAATTCCTGGATTCTTTTACTTCAATCTGGTTCAGTAAAATTACTGAGTCGAATACCTCTTGTGCTTTGAACAAAGCAGTCTTTATTACCGGCCAGTAAGACCTATCAACAGAAGATATACTCTCTGGATAGAGCGTACACACTCCCTACGGATAGGTGAAGTTACATCGTAAAGCGTTAACAGTTATACAGTTTTGAAATCAGATAACAAAATACAAATGGATTGACAGTCTAACTCAGCCACTCATTAGTCAATCTATATGAGATGTTCTTCTTGAAAGCTCAAGTATTGCCTCCAAATGTTTCAATCTAATGGTGTGACTATTTACTGAGACCTTGCAATTCTGCAGATGTATTTCATGTTACAATTATATATTATTGGCAGGATTAGTGACTTGAAACCTTGAGACTGTTAGCTATGCTGATGTTGCACTATTTGCAATCTGACATTCTCCCAGCTATTCTTCCATGGCTTATACATTTTCATATATCCCGTTTACTTTACTGTCCTTAATTCCATATATTCCGTTCAGATATCCACACCTTCAGATTCAGACCTCATGCTATTTCCAAGCTATACATTTTTTTTAATAAACATAGCACATTTATGCCTGAACAGAGCAAAATAGCACTATTGTGATTACTGTTTATCGTACTTTCCTGTGTGAACCATCACTGAGCCTTATAGACAAATTCCATTGAAAATGGTGGTAATGGACTGAAATCATTATCATTAGAGTTCTTTGATGAAGTAATGGAGAGGGTTGGTGATGGTAGTGTGGTTGTATATGGACTTTAAAAAAGCGTTTGACAAAGTACCAATAGATTTGTTAGCAAAATTAAAGCTCATAAGAACTAGGAGCAGGAGCAGGCCATTTGGCCCCTCGAGCCTGCTCTGCCATTCAATAAGATCATGGCTGATCTGATCTTGGCCTCGACTCCACTTCCCTGCCCGCTCCCCATAACCCTTGACTCCCTTATCGTTCAAAAATCTGTTGATCTCCATCTTAAATATATTCAATGACCCAGCCTCCACACCTCTCTGAGGTAGAGAATTCCAAAGATTCACGACCCTCTGAGAGAAGAAATTCCTCCTCATTTCCATTTTAAATAGGCGACCCCTTATTCTGAAACTGTGCCCCCTAGTTCTAGATTTCCCCATGAGGAGAAATATCCTCTCTGCATCTATCCTGTCGAGCCCCCTCAGAATCTTCTACATTTCAATAAGATCACCTCTCATTCTTCTAAACTCCAATAAGTATAGGCCCAACCTGCTCAACCTTTCTTCATGACCCCTTCATTTCAGGAATCAATCTCGTGAACCTTCTCTGAACAGCCTCCAATGCAAGTATACCCCTCCTTAAATAAGGAGACCAAAACTGTATGCAGTACTCCAGGTGTGGTCTCACTAACACCCTGTACAGTTGTGGGAGGACTTTCTTACTTTTATACTCATCCCCCTTGCAATAAAGGACAACATTCCATTTGCTTTTCTAATTATTTGCTGTATCTGCATGATAACTTTCTGCATTTCATGTACAAGGACCCCCAGATCCCTCTGTACCGCAGCATTTTGTAATCTCTCCCAATTTAAATCATTTACTTTTTTATTTATCCTTTTGTAATCTCTCCCGATTTAAATAATTTACTTTTTTATTTATCCTATCAAAGTGGATAACCTCACATTTTTCCACATTATACTCCATCTGCCAAATTTTTGCCTGCTCACTTAGCCTGTCTATATCTCTTTGCAGATTGTTTAAGTCCTCCTCACAACTTGCTTTCCCACCTAACTTTGTATCATCAGAAAATTTGGCTACATTACACTTGGTCCCTTCATCCAAGTCATTAATAGATTGTAAATAGTTGAGGCCCCAGCATTGATCCCTGTGGCCCCCCCACTAGTTACAGTTTGCCAACCTAAAAATGACCCATTTATCCTGACTTTTTTTGTGAGTTAGTCAATCCTCTATCCATGCTAATATATTACCCCTAATCCCGTGAGCTCTTATCTTGTGCAGTAACCTTTTATGTGGCACCTTATCGAATACCTTCTGGAAATCTAAATACACGACACCTACTGGTTCCCTTTTATCCACTCTGCTCGTTACATCCTCAAAGAACTCCAGCAAATTTGTCAAACATAATTTCCCTTTCTGCTTGACTGTACTATGATTTTCTAAATGCCCTGCTACTACTTCCTTAATAATGGACAATGGACTCCAGCATTTTCCCAATGACAGATTTTCATCTACCTGGTCTATAGTTTCCTGCTTTCTGTCTCCCTCATTTCTTAAATAGGGGCATTTGCAGTTTTCCAATCTGCTGGGACCTCTCCAGAATCTAAGGAATTTTTGTAGATTACAACCAATGCATCCACTACCTCTGCAGCCACTTTTAAGACCTTAGGATGCAGGCCATCAGGTCCAGGGGACTTGTCCACTGTCAGATTTCTAAATCTCTGGCATTAAATTGACAGCAAGACCGATTATTTTAAGACGATTTGGAATAGTTTATTAAACACACACACATGCACATCTATCAGAGGTACAGCAGTCATTAGCTATCCTACAGATCTACTTAGTTACAATGATGTTTCAATAATGATTTATAAAAAGATATACGTCACTTCGCTCTGGCAAAGCACACGGCCTGCTTCTTTGTCTGTGGAGGAAGGTCCTGCTTTTGCCGTGTGCTTAAGAATAGAGAGAAACCCAGCAATCTTTGGCTTGACTTTTTATATCCCTTAAGACCACAGTTTCTCAGAAAGCCTCAGGATTGAGTCTTGGTTCCAGGGCCGTTCCTGATTGGCTTCTCTTCATATATTTGTCTATCTGGAGGGCCGATGCCGTTCCTTGATTAGGTTAATGGCTTTCCAATTTAACACCTTTTCTTGTTTGGTGAGTTTCAAAGCCATGCTTCCTTTGTTCCTTGAGCTCTGCTCAGCCAGAGGAGACATGAACTTGGGGAAGTCATCCATTTTGTTTCTTTCAACACTGCAGCCTTTCTGTATAATCTACACTTTTATATATATATATATATATAGCGTCCAAAATTCTGAGTTCCGGAATCCAGACTCCGGACCGATCGGTGGCAGGGTCGTATGGAATCCCTAAAATGTTCCGGAATCCGGAGACCTCTGGCCTCGCCTTGCCGCCGCTGCCCTTACCCTGCTGCCGCTCGCCTCACCCCGCTCGCCACCATTGCCCTTACCTCGAGGCCTCCTCACTGGCCCACCCCAACACCACCTCTGCGACAGGGCCCGCCAGCCCGAACATTTCCTTGGCGGCGGGGCCCCGCCCGAACAGCTCCACCTCTGATTGGCCTTGCCCGAACACCACTTGATGGTGGGGCCCCACTCGAACAGCTCCACGGCGGCGCCCCGCTCGAACAGCTCCACGGCGGCGCCCCGCTCGAACAGCTCCACGGCGGCGGGGCCCCGCCCAAACAGCTCCACGGCGGCGCCCCGCTCGAACAGCTCCACGGCGGCGCCCCGCTCGAACAGCTCCACGGCGGCGGGGCCCCGCTCGAACAGCTCCACGGCGGCGCCCCGCTTGAACAGCTCCACGGCGGCGCCCCGCTCGAACAGCTCCACGGCGGCGGGGCCCCGCTCGAACAGCTCCACGGCGGCGGGGCCCCGCCCGAACAGCTCCACGGCGGCGGGGCCCCGCCCGAACAGCTCCACGGCGGCGGGGCCCCGCCCGAACAGCTCCACAGCGGCGGGGCCCCGCCCGAACAGCTCCACGGCGGCGGGGCCCCGCCCAAACAACTCCTTCATGGCAGGGCCCGCCCGAACAGTTTGACCTCGGCGAGGCCCCGCCCGAACAGTTCCTTCTTGGTGGCGAACCACCCGAACAGCTCCTCCTCGGCGGGGCCCCGCCTGAACAGCTCTACCTTGACTGGGCCGGCAGCCCAAACAGCTCTTCGGCAGCGACCCCCCACTCCCCTCCCCTCCCTTCTGACGTTCTGAAATCTGGAAATACCCAAACTTGGGCTCAGGTGTTTCCAGATTCTTGACTGCAGAAAAATGATCCGAAGTCCAGAAAAACACGGAATCCAGAACGGCCTCGGTCCTGAGGGTTCCAGATTCTGGACGCTGCACCTATACTAAACACTTTTATTTTTACAGACTCCCCACCTTGAGGAGGAAATATCTTTATTGACTCCTCTTATGGTTTATCTCCTCAGGGTTCACATATCATAATAGCTCCGCTGTATATGTTTCTGTGAGGTGGATGACCGCTTATAATGGGTTTTAAACTTAGAAAAACAGAAAAGTGGATGGCCGGACTTGGTCCTCATAAGGTGTATGCCACACGTAGAGGATTTACTATAGTACAATAACATCTCCAGCGGAGTCCCTCCCCTTCCCATATCTTCAGTGCACTGTCGCTTCTCAAAGCACATTGATGATGTTCGTAAGCCATCCTGCAGCTCCCACTTCTCCATCTTCCCTCGGCTTCGGTTGTGGCCAGTGTCATCCTGACAATCATAACATAGAAACATAGAAACATAGAAAATAGGTGCAGGAGCAGGCCATTCAGCCCTTCTAGCCTGCACCGCCATTCAACGAGTTCATGGCTGAACATGAAACTTCAGTACCCACTTCCTGCTTTCACGCCATACCCCTTGATCCCCCGAGTAGTAAGGACTTCATCTAACTCCCTTTTGAATAAGGATCCGTACCATGGTTTGTGGGAAACGAAATTAGTGTAGTATTTACTCTTTGGCAGTTTTTAACTGATTAATGTGAAACCATTTCTTGTACTTGACGTCCTTTTTCCCCCGATAACTGAATCAAATAAACTCTTCAATCGGTCTATAATCGTTTGCAGTCCCTTCCACCTGTGCTCAAAGGCATGCTTCCTTTTCCTATAATTTTGAATCATTACTGAGTCTCCTACCTGATATGCAAAGGGACGTACTTTCTTGTCAAAGTACCTTTTAATTTGTCTTGTTGACTTCCCCAATTTGGTGGCCACAAATCAATTCATTTGATCTACCACTTGGAACTACATGTTTTCATTGTCAAGGGACCCATCCCTGTGAGTGTTAGCTGGCCTGGCATTCTCATGAGCCTTCCCGTCATGGCCTGATATGGGGAGACCCCTGTTGTTTTGTGAGGTATGGTCCTCATTGCCATTAAGCACATTGGCAGCATCTTAGCCCATTTTTTTAACATTAACTTGACCCCTTCGGACGACTGGGGGTAGTGAGCAATATGTAATTTGTGTTTTATCCCCAACATTTCCTGCAGGTGGGCAAAAACTTTACCGGTAAAGTGTGAACCTTGATCGCTGTCCACTTGTACTGGTACTCCCCACCTACAAAACACATGATTTAATAGTGTTTTGGATGCCGTGATTGCGGTATTGGAGCGGCAGGGGAATGCTCAGATATATTTAGTGAATTGATCCACCACCACTAGGGCATGCTGAAAATTGCCTTGCGCCTGTGAAAGTGGCCCAATGAAGTCTTATCTGGAGGCAATTCCATGGCCCTGGAGGTGAGGTCACGCTTTGAAGCAAGGCTCAGTTAGTGCATACGGGAGGATTGTGCTGCAAGCACGGTAGACATCGTGCCACATATTGGTTGATTGTTTCCCTCATGGAAGGCCACCAAGCTGTAGATGCTACCTTACAGAAGGTTACCAGGGCTGAATAGTGCCCTGCTAAGGGGTGGGAGTGAAAGAGGGAGAGCAGTTCCTGACTACCTCTGGTGGAACACACACCACCGGGCAGGCGTTTGGTTTTCTTTTATCTCCCCCTTGTCCCCTTCTGTTGTCTCTGTTATGGCTCACCGTGTTACTGTGGATACCAGCGACTGCTGCTCCACTAACTTACTTTTTAGCCTCGCTATTTCTGGTTGGCACCGGGAGTGGTCTGCCTCCCTATGTGGCTTCTTAATTACTTCCCTTAGTGCATCTTCTACCTTTTGCCGGAGCCCCAAGTTTTCCAATTTATACATTTTTAACTTTACTTTGTTTTCATATGCTTCAATGACGGCTGCTGTGGCATTTAAATTTAAAAAGGCTTTGTTGCTGTTGCTGTTTCTAATTGCCTAATACTGTGGTTTAATCGATCAATTTCTTGTCTCAAATGCTGTATTTCTCCCTTCTTTAACTGTCGAATAAGTTGAAGGCTTTCTTCCTTTAATTCTTTTATATTTTGAATCTCTTTTTCGTTTAGTCGAACCTCTTTTACTTGCGATTCTTTTAAATCTTGTATCTCTCTTGCCCTTTGGTATTTTAAATCTTGTGTCACTTCCCTTAAATTTTGAATCTCTGTTGCCTCATTAATTCCTCATCTCTCCGAGTGCATAATGTGCGATGAATGCCAAGAGACCGTTTGCCCGTTTTGGCCTTAGCGCTCCTTGATTTACTTTCTCCTGGTTAAATGCCACGAGCTCCCCAAAGGAGGCATGTTGGCCCTTACGGAAGAACGCCTGTACTTGTAACCTTATATGTTTTTTATGGATACCTTTTCGTATACTTTCTCCTGATAGATTATCTCGATACCTTTTGATGGCTTTCTATACATGACCGATCCCTTCATCCTGTGTCTTTTGAATATAACTGCTGCTGGGTCTCCACTTAAACAGTTCCAACTATCGAGGTGACTATACCTTAAGACGCAACTTCTCCCGATCCATTTAAAAGTTTATAGTTCAAACTTCGCAATACAGGTTAGAATTGCAACTCCCGAGATTTTCAATTGTTCAAAGAATGATCAAAAGCTGTCTCCCCAGATCTCAGACGAGCCCCCAATTTTGTTAGATTTCTAAATCTCTGGCATTAAATTGACAGCAAGACCGATTCTTTTAAACAATTTGGAATCGTTTATTAAACACATTCACATCTATCAGAGGAACAGCAGTCATCAGCTATCTTACGGATCTACTTAGTTACAACAGATACAATGATGTTACAATAATGATTTATAAAAAGCACACTGCCTGCTTCTTTGTCTGTAGAGGAAGGTCCTGCTTTTGCCATGTGCTTAAGAAAAGAGAGAGAGATCCAGCAATATTTGGCTTGAGTTTTTATATCCCTTTGGGCCATAGATTTTCAGAAAGCCTCAGGATTGGGTCTTGGTTTCAGGGCCGTTCCTGATTGGCTTCTCCTCATACATGTGTTTATCTGGAGGGCTGGTGCCATTCCTTGATTAAGTTAATAGCTTTCCAATTTAATACCTTTTCTAGTTTGGTGAGTTTCAAAGTATACTTCCTTTCTTTGTTCCTTGAGCTCTGCCCAGCCAGAGGAGATATGAACTTGGGGAAGTCATCCATTTTGTTTCTTTCAACATTGCAGCCTTTCCGTATAATCTACACTTTTAACTATATATATAATCCGTATAATCTATATTTTTAACTATATGTGTATGTGTGTATATGTGTATATATATGTTATATATATGTGTGTGTGTGTGTGTATATAAAACACACACACACACACACACACACAATCAATTTTGTCATTACTAAGCACTTTTATTCTTACACCACCTTTGGTCACTTTAGTTTGCCTAATACTTTTTCTTTAGTAATAGTGATTGTTTTAAGTTCCCCCCCACCCCCCTTCCGAAAAGCCTCTTGATTATCAATTATTAGGATGCTTTTAGTGTCTTCTACCATGAAGACGGATACAAAATATTTGTTCAAAGTCTCTGCCATTTCACTGTTTCCCAGTATTAATTCCCCCAGTCTCATCCTCTTATGGACCAACGTTTACTTTAACTACTCTCTTCCTTTTTATATACCTGTAAAAGCTCTTGCTGTCTGTTTTTATATTTCCTGCTAGTTTACTCTCGTAAACAATCTTCTCATTTTTTTAAGTCGACCTTTGGTTTCTAAAAATCTCCCAACCCTCTAGCCTTCCACTATTCTTTGCAACATTGTATGCCTTTGTTTTCAATTTGATACCATCCTTTACTTAGTTAGCCACGGATATTTCATCTTTCTCAGAGTATTTCTTTCTCACTGGAATACATCTTTGCTAAGAGTTATGAAATATCTCCTCAAATGTTTGCCACTGCTTATCTGCCGTCTTACCATTTAATCTATTTTCCCGGTCCACTTTAGATGACTCTACCTTCATACCTTTGTAATTGCTTTTATTTAAGTTCAGGATAGGAGTTTGAGACCTGGCTTTCTCAACCTCAAACTGAATTTGAAATTCTACCAAGCTATGATCACTTTTCCCAAGAGGATCCTTTACTATGAGATCATTAATTAATCCAGTCTCATTATACATGCTTTGAGAGTGGATAAATCCCCAGGCACGGATGAAATGTGTCCCAGGTTGTTAACGGAAGCAAAGGAGGAAATAGCAGCGGCTCTGACCATCATTTTCCAGTCCTCTCTGGCTACGGGTGTGGTGCTAATATTGTACCTTTGTTTAAAAAGGGAGGAAGGGATAGACCAAGTAATTACAGGCCAGTCAGTCTAACCTCCGTAGTGGGAAAATTATTGGAAAAAATCCTGAGGGAGAGGATAAATCTTCATTTGGAAAGACATGGATTAATCAAGGCCAGTCAGGTCGTGTCTGACCAACTTGATTGAATTTTTCGAGGAGGTAACCAGGAGGGTTGATGAGGGCAGTGCGTATGATGTAGTGTATGTGGATTTTAGCAAAATTTTTGATAAGGTCCCATCATCATCATTGGCAGTCCCTCGGAGTCGAGGATGACTTGCTTCCACTCCAAAAGTGAGTTCTCAGGTGACTGATGAGTTCAGTGCGGAACCTACAGTCTCTGTCACAGTTGGGGCAGACAGTGGTTGAAGGAAAGGGTGGATGGGGAGCCTGGGTTGATGCACGCTCCTCCACTAATTACGCTTGGTTTCTGCTTGTTCTTGGCGATGGGACTCTAGGTGCTCAGCGCAGCGCTGGTGGTATTTCTCCAGCATTTTGAGGTGTCTGCTGTATATAGTCTAATGTCTCTGAGCCATATAGGAGGGCGGGTATCACTGCTGCCCTGTGGACCATAACCTTTTTTCTAAAGCTTTTGATAAGGTCCCATATGGCATATGGGATCCAGGGCAAAGTGGTAAGTTGGATCCAAAATTGGCTCAGAGGCAGGAAGCAAAGAGTAATGGTTGATGGGTGTTTTTGTGACTGGAAGGCTGTGTTTGGTGTGGTTCTGCAGGACTCAGTGCTGGGTCCCTTGCTTTTTGTGGTATATGTCAATGACTTGGACTTGAATGTTGGGGGTATGATTAAGAAGTTTGCAGATGACACTAAAGTAGGCTGTGTGGTTGATAATGAAGAATATAGCTGCAGACTGCAGGAAGATATCAATGTACTGGTCAGGTGGGCAGAACAGTGGCAAATGGAATTCAATACGGATTAGTGTGAGTTATTGTATTTGGGAAGGTCTATTAAGGCAAGGGAATACACATTAAATGGTACGACACTGAAAAGTGCAGAAGAACAAAGGGACCTTGGAGTGCAGGAACACAGATCCCCGAAAGTAACAAGCCAGGTAGATAAGGTGGTTAAGAAGGCACATGGAATACTTGCCTTTATTAGTCGAGGCATGGAATACAAGAGCAAGGAGATTATGCTCGAACTGTATAAAACACTGGTTAGGCCGCAGCTGGAAAGATGTGATTGCACTAGAAAGGGTGCAGAGGAGATTTACAAGAATGTTGCCTGGACTGGAGAATCTTGGCTATGAGGAAAGATTGGAGATGCTGTGTTTGTTTTCTTTGGAACAGAGGAGGCTTAGGAGAGACCTGATTGAGGTGGATAAAACTATGAGGGGCCTGGATAGAGTGGATAGGAAAGACCTTTTTCCCTTGGCAGAGGGATCAACAACCAGATTTAAAGTGATTGGAGGGAGGTATAGAGGCGATATAATGGGAAATGTATTTATCCAGAAGGTGGTGGGTGTTTGGAACTCACTGCCTGAAAGAGTGGTAGAGGCATAAAGCCTCACTACATTTAAAAAACACTTGGATGTGCACTTAATGTGCTATGGACTAAGATCTGGAAAATGGGATTAGGGTGGATAGCTCTTAATCGGACACGATGGGCCGAAATGGCCTCCTTCCATGCTATAAATTTCTATGATTACCACATCTAAAATAGTCTGCTCCCTGGTTGGTTCCACAGGGACAGTGGCAGCATGGATACAAATTTAGCTAAGAGATAGAAAGTGAGAGTATTGATGAACGGTTGTTTTTCAGACTGGAGAGAGGTTTACAGTGGAGCTCCCCAGGGTTCGATATTTGGAACACTGCTCTTTTTGATATGTATATTAATAACCTGTACTTGGGTATACAGGGCATAATTTCAAAGTTTGTAAATTGACATGAAAATTAGAAATATAGTAAACAATGAGGAGGATAGCAACAAACTACCGAGGACTTAGACGGACTGGTGAACTGGGCAGACACAGAGCAGATTAATTTTAACACAGTAATGTGAAGTGATACATTTTGAAAGAAAGAATGAGGAGAAGCAATATGAACTAAATGGTACAATTTTCAAAGGGGTCCAGAAACCGAGAGAGCTGGGCTGCATGTACATAAATCTTTGAAGGTGGCAGGACAAGTTGAGAAGGCTGTTTTTTATTATAAAGCATATGGGATCCTTGGCTTTATTAATAATGGAATAGAGTACAAAAGCAAGGAGGTTATACTAACCCTTTATAAAACACTGGTTAGGCTTCATCTGGACTATTGTGTTCAAATCTGGGCACCATACTTTAGGAAGGATGTCAAGGCCTGAGAGAGGGTGCAGAAGCAATTTGCTAGAATGGTACCAGGGATGAGGGACTTCAGTTATGTGGATAGACTGGAGAAGCTGGGGTTGTTCTCTTTAGAGCAGAGAAGGTTCAAGGGAGATTTGATAGAGATGTTCAAAATCATGAAAGATTTTGAGAGAATAAATCAGCATAAATTGTTTTCAGTGGCAGAAGAGTCGGTAACTAGAGGGGACAGATTGGATAAATAGGGATGACAAGGTCAGCATTTATTGCCCATCCCTAATTATCCTTGAGAAGGTACCTATATAAAGAAGATAATTATACATCTGAAATCATTTTCTCATAAAATTTCTATGCAGTTGTGCAATTTTTTTTAAATTCCTGAATGTCCAAATTAACTTCTCAACTTTTTTCCTTTGCTCGAGGCGCTGAATCTTCTGTGTGGTTCCACAGGTGGCACTCAAGTGACTATTATTCATGCATGACGCTGCTGATTGTGTGTTAGTAGGCTTCTTTATGTTGAAGAGCAGTACAGCACAATCCAATTTGGTTTTCACTCGATGTCCGCACTTTGCTATCCAGAAAACTCGGGTGAAATCAGGAGCAGGAATCTTGTCTGATATTTTCCAAGCCTGATTGTAGTACCAACTGCTGCACTGCCCTCGTCCAAGTCATCACAAAGCTAGTATTCCAATTCTTTGTGTGGCTACATCAAGCAATTCCTTTACCCACTAGGCTGTCAGGGAACTTTGTGCTTATTAAAGTGAGGAACATCTGGCTGACAGTAGAATGTTGCGATGCTTTTTTTTTCATCAGCCTCACCAGGTTAAGTTTTATCATTGGTAATTTGTTAGAGTAAATCTCCCTCTACACACATACTGTCATAACAATGTGTCTGAACTCCTTCAAGCTCTGAAGATATCTCTCCTACACTCGACTAATATTGAATCCCACACCATCATCATCATAGACAATCCTTTGAAAGCGAGGAACATAAGAACATAAGAAATAGGAGCAGGAGTAGGCCATTTGGCTCCTGGAGCCTGCTCCACCATTGAATAAGAGCATGGCTGATCTGATCATGGACTCGGCTCCACTTCCCTGCCCGCTCCCCATAACCCTTTACTCCCTTATCGCTCAAAAATCTGTCTATCTCCGCCTTAAATATATTCAATGACCCAGCCTCCACAGCTCTCTGGGGCAGAGAATTCCACAGATTTACGACCTTCTGAGAGAAGAAATTCCTCCTCATCTCGGTTTTAAATGGGCAGCCCCTTATTCTAAGACTATGTCTCCTAGTTTTAGTTTCCCCTATGAGTGGAAATATCCTCTCTTCATCCACCTTGTCGAGCCCCCTCGTTATCTTATAAGTTTTGATAAGATCACCTCTCATTCTTCTGAACTTCAATGTGTATAAGCCCAACCTACTCAACCTATCTTCATAAGTCAACCCCCTCATCTCTGGAATCAACCTAGTGAACTTTCTCTGAACAGCCTCCAATGCAAGTATATCCTTCCTTAAATACAGAGACCAAAACTGTACGCAGTACTCCAGGTGTGGTCTCACCAATACACTATAGTTGTAGCAGGATTTCTCTGTTTTTATACTCTATCTGCCTTGCAATAAAGGCCACATTCAATTTGCCTTCCTGATTATTGCTGTACCTGCATACTAACTTTTTGTGTTTCATGCACAATGACCCCCAGGTCTCTCTCTATTGCAGCATTTTGCAATGTTTCTTCATTTAAATTATAATTTGCTTTTCTATTTTTTTCTGCCAAAGTGGATAACCTCACATTTTCCCACATTATACTCCATCTGCCAAATATTTTCCCACTCATTTAGCCTGTCTATATCCCTTTTCAGATTTTTTGTGTCCTCACAATTTGCTTTCCCACCCATCTTTGTAGCAGCAAACTTGGCTACATTATACTCGGTCCCTTCATCCAAGTCATTAATATAAATTGTAAATAGTTGAGGACCCAGCACCGATCCCTGCGGCACTCCACTAGTCACTGTTTGCCAACCGGAAAATTACCCTTTTATCCCGACTCTCTGTTTTCTGTTAGTTAGCCAATCCTCTAACCATGCTAATATATTACCCCCAACTCTCTGAGCTTTTATCTTGTGCAGTAACCTCTTATGTGGCACCTTATCGAATGCCTTCTGGAAATCCAAATACACCACATCCACTGGTTCCCCCTTATCCACCCTGCTCGTTACATCCTCAAAGAACTCCAGCAAATATGTCAAGCATGATTTTCCTTTCATAAAACCATGCTTACTCTGTTTGATTGAATCATGTTTTTCCAAATGTCCCGTTACTGCTTCCTTAATAATGGTCTCCAACATTTTCCCGATGACAGATGTTAGGCTAATTGGCCTATAGGTTCCTGCTTTTTGTCTGTCTCCTTTTTTAAATAGGGGCGTTACATTGCGGTTTCCCAATCCGCTGGGACCGCCCCAGAATCCAGGGAATTTTGGTAGATTACAACCAATGCATCCACTATCTCTGCAGCCACTTCTTTTAAGACCCGAGGATGTAAGCCATTAGGTCCAGGGGACATGTCTGCCTTTGGTCCCATTATTTTACCGAGTACTACTTCTTTAGTGATTGTATTATGTTCCTCCATACCTATAGTCCCTTGATTATCCACTATTGGGATGTTTTTAGTGTCTTCTACCGTGAAGACCGATACAAAATATTTGTTCAATGTCTCTGCCATTTCCTTGTTCTCCATTATTAATTCCCCAGTTTCATCCTCCAAGGGCCAACATTTACTTTAGCCGCTCTTTTCCTTTTTATGTACCTGTAGAAACTCTTACTATCTTTCTTCCACTCTAAAAATGAGTTCTCAGGTGGCTGTACAGTCCAATGCGGGAATTACAGTCTCTGTCACAGGTGGGACAGACAGTGGTTGAAGGAAAGGGTGGGTGGGGAGCCTGGTTTGCCGCATGCTCCTTCCGCTGTCTGCACTTGATTTCTGCATGCTCTCGACGATGAGACTCGAGGTGCTCAGCGCCCTCCCGGATGCTTTTCCCCCACTTTGGACGGTCTTGGGCCAGGGATTCTCAGGTGCCGGTGGGGATGTTACACTTTATCAAGGAGGCTTTGAGGGTGTCCTTGAAACGTTTCCTCTGCCCACCTGAGGCTCGCTTGCCGTGTAGGAGTTCCGAGTAGAGCATTTGCTTAGGGAGTCTCATGTCAGGCATGCAGACAATGTGGCCCGCCCAACGGAGCTGGTCGAGTGTGGTCAGCACTTTGCTAGGGATGTTGGCCTGGGCGAGGACACTGACATTGGTGCATCTATCGTCCCAGTGGATTTGCAAGATCTTGCGGAGGCAGCGCTGGTGGTATTTCTCTAGCGCTTTGTGGTGTCTGCTATATATAGTCCACATCTCTGAACCATATAGGAGGGCAGGTATCACTGCTGCCCTGTAGACCAGAAGCTTGGTGCCAAATTTGAGGTTCTGGTCTTCAACATTCTCTTCCTCGGGCGACTGAAGGCTGCGCTGACACACTGGAGGCAGTGTTGGACCTCTCGTCATCGATGTCTACCCTTGCTGATAGTAGGCTCCCGAGGTATGGAAAATGGTCCACATTGTCCAAGCCCGAGCCATGGAATTTGATGACCCGGGGGCAGTGCTGTGTGGTGGGGTCATGTTGGTGGAGGACTTTGTCTTACGGATATTTAAAGTAAGGTCCATGCTTTCGTACGCCTCGGTGAAGGTGTTGACGATGGCTTGGAGTTCGGCTTCTGAGTGTACGCAGACGCAAGCGTCGTCCGTGTACTGTAGTTCGATGACAGAGAATGGGACGACCTTGGATCTAGCCTGCAGGCGACGTAGGCTGAACGGGTTCCCATTGGTTCTATAGTTTAGTTCCACTCCAGTGGGGGGCTTGTTGATAGTGAGATGGAGCATTGCAGCGAGGAAGATCGAGAAGAGGGTTGGCGCGATGACTCAGCCGTACTTGACCCTGGTCTGGACGTGGATTGGATCTGTGGTGGATCTGCTGGTCAGGATCATGGCTTGCATGTCGTCGTGGAGCAGACGGAGGATGGTGACAAACTTTTGGGCTCAGCCGAAACGGAGGAGGACGCTCCATAGTCCGTCACGGTTGACAGTGTCCAAGGCCTTTGTGCGGTTAAAGAAGGCCATGTACAAAGATTCGTGCTGTTCCCTGCATTTCTCTTGTAGTTGTCGCACGGTGAAGATTATATCCGTTCTACCACTTAGTGGATGGCACCGCTTTGTGATTCTGGGAGGAGCTCTTCAGCCACACTCGGTCACTCTACCAGGAAACACCAACTGGTTTGACTAGAACGATCAGGAGATCTAGGGGCTAATAAGCTGCAAGCGCAAGGCATTTCTGAACTTAAAGCAGCAACCCAACTCTGGAGCAGCAAAGCAGCTCTACAGGCGGCTGAAGGCCGAGGTCCAACAAAAAGCCCACGACCTAAAGAATAGATGGTGGATGGAGAAAGCACGGGAGATCCAGCAACTGGTCGACAACCATGATGTGGGAGGATTCTTTAGCGCAGTCAAGACCACCTACAGTCCAAGGCCCCACCCCACTGCTGGCCAAGAATGGAGAGGCACTCATTAAGGACACTGAGACAGTCAGGGCCCGCTGAAAGGAGCTCTTTGAAGATCTCCTTAAACGAGACTCTGCCTGCGACACGAGTGTCCTCGACTCCATCCCACAGCATACTGCCAGCCACCATCTCAGCAAAACCCCAGCCCTGTGCGAGGTAGAAAAGGCCATCCATCAGCTCAAGAACAACAAGGCATCGGGAGTGGATGGAATCCCCGCTGAGGCACTAAAGTATGGTGGTGAAGCACTATTGGCACGAATGCATGACCTCATCTCTCTTATCTGGAAGGAGGAAGGCATGCCAGGAGATCTCAGAGATGCTGTAATCGTGACCATCTTCAAAAAAAGGAAGAAGTCCGACTGCGGCAACTACAGAGGAATTACCCTGCTGTCGGCCACTGGGAAAGTCAGCGCAAGAATCCTCCTCAACTGTCTTCTCCCTGTGGCTGAAGAGCTCCCATACCAAACATCCTTGTGGCTCCATTGAATGGGGAGTTCCAGTTAGTACGGAATTTCCAGGCAGTTTGTGCTGTGGATTCTAGAAACTTGAATTGACATTGGCCAAACATGTTTCATTTAGGGCCCATTGAGAGGAGACATCTGCAAATGTAACCATATGATTTGATTTTATGAAGTACCAAACAGTTCTCAAGCAGCAACATTTCTCATTTTTCAATGAATGTATGCCATTTAATTGCTCATAACAGAGACTGCCATCCTAGCCCTTACAGACTCATCTATGGATTTGCCATTCCTTTCCAGAGCTAGTGAGATTTTACCAACAAATACTTCAATACAATAGAAACCATTTCAATTATTAATGGTTTAAGAAACGTTCATGGCTGTCTGATCAATAACAATATTGACTAAATAAAGGTAACGCAGTGATAAGAATGAAGATTCTAGTAGGTTCTTTTCAGTCCCATTTTTACGACCCTAGCAAAAATTAGGTTGTGCTCGTCCAGTGCACAGGTGCTCCCTATGGTAAGACAGTTGAGCTGCACAGTTTTGTGATATAAGGCTCACCCACTCATTTTACTAGACTACTAGCAAAGAAAGAGCTTGACCAGAGAGCTTGGCCTACAGCACGTTTAGCCGGGATTGAAAAATCCAGCCAGGGAACGTTGTAGTATTGTAGAAGATGTGCTTAATTTTTCACAATGGCACAGTGAAGATGTGTAGCAATGCTGCTCCCTTTTGATGCGAAAGAGATGGCTGATTCTACTGCAGGAAGTGCTTCAATTGTGGGTAGTCCTATTTGGTGTTGAAGGCCAACCTCCAGTAAAAGCATTGGTGCAGACCATCCTGCTGGACATGTACTGATAGGACATCTGTATCCCATGCATGAATCCAGAACCCCTCCACGAAAGGGCTGATATATCAAGTTGTAAAATTGTCAGCAGGTAAACTTGATATGTATTCTGCTTACATTTTAAATGATGATGCACATGCCAGTAGCACAACCTCAATCCTCGGCCTCAAAATGCCAGTTGTGAAATCAGCCCCAGTAGCAATGAAACATGCAAGTGGGTCTACTGCTCACTTTTCTGATCTGTAGCCGAAATGCAAATCCCCACTAATGGTATGGGGATTTTCAAAATGTACCCATTAAAGCTCTCATATTTCCCACAATATTAGCTATTTAATTTTGAAATGATCCCAAGGTAAATATAATTTTTAATTTTGAATGGCTGCATGTAGAAACCCAAATGCTAGGAGCCTGGCCGTCGAACTGAATCTAAAGGATTAGTGATTGCTCTTGGGTTTCAAGACACTTAACAGTATTTCTAAGATGTACTTGCATTAGAAATAGTGCAGAAAAAAGGAACAAGAGTGAGCTTGTGTAAAGCAGATGAGCTCTGAAGAAAAACGGTAGAAGTTAAGCTTTACAGACAATAAAGAGATCAAAAGGGAAATCTCATTGAAGATATGGATACGGTAAACCAAGATTATTACTTCAGTGTAAGTCAAGAAATTAGGGATAGAGATGGAAATGAGTGAAAAGTAAACACATGTCAGGAAAGATATTTCACTCAAAAGTATTACAAAGAAACAATAAATGTTTTGAATAATTTGCCAACCGAGGCAATACAATTTAAATTATTGCAATTGTTCAAAAACCAATTAGATTGCCATGATTGAGGAGTTAATGCACTAGAGAGACTGGCTTCAATGGAACAAAATTACCTTTTCCCATTCCTGACTTTTCCTGTGTTTTAACCAAGAGGATACATGGTAAGATAGGAATAAGAGCTTGCATTTACATATCCTATCCTCAGGGCTTTCCAAAGCTCTTCAAAGCCAATGAATTGTTTTTAAAGTGCAGTTAGAAAGCTATAAAAGTAGTCTTACAGAAGAACCAGCCTAAGTTTTCTGGGGTTTCACTGGGAGTGTGTTAATTCCTGTTTTTGTATTTGGATTTAGTGGGATGTTCCACCCTTGCTAAACTTGAGCTCATCCAAAACTCTGACCTACATTGGCTCCTGGTCCAGCAACACCTTAATTTTAAAATTCTCAATCTTGTGTTGTAAGTGGTTTTGATCCTAGCCCAATTGCTAGACGGACGGTTCAAATTGCCCCAGCCTTACGAAAATTCTATATCCAAGGATTATTATTCAGAGAATAAATGGAATTAGTCACGGTCAGGAATGCTTCTGTGAAAAATCGTACTTATATTTATTTAGTCTAACATACACTGGCTAAAACATGCACTACTAAACAAAAATCACTGTCTCTGTGGAGAATAAGATCCAGATTACAAACAACATACATACAGTACAAAACTGAGGACCGGTAACATGCAGTAATTCCCTTGTTGCTATGGTGGATTCTAACTCCACCCCTACCAACGAATTACCCAGTCGCAGCCCCTTCGCCTGGCTAAACCAAACAAAGCTTCCTCCCCAGAATAGCCCCAAAAAACTTCAGTTCTGAGAAAACCCTAAGCCCTTACACCTCACCTAGCTCGTCTGGGATATCTGATTACCGGCTTGGGACACTCGCGACCATGCTCACCGCCACACACAGTCGGTCTCGATCGCTCAGCTCAGCTGTGGGAAGTCACTGCCTGGAGGCCGTACCCTGTGAGGCGTATGCGGTTCTCTGTCTCAGCAGCTTCTTCTGCAGAACTGCGGCTTCCTCCTCTGGTACTACTTCTTGTTACGTTGAGAGCGAGAGGGAGAAGGGTAGCGAAATGGTGGAAAAGAGTCTATTATAGGAGCCTTGCTACCTCTATCTTTCCCGCCAATCTTTAAAACCCTTTTGTTTCTAAGCACTCCGGTGTATTGGACTAATGGCCCCGAGTCTGGGACATATCTCGGTCTTTGTTTTGGGAGAAAAAAAACTGGCTCCTCTTTGGCTGGCCAGGTTAGTGGTTCATTGTTCTGCTTCTCTTCTGAGATGGAGGTGAGAAGTGCTTATGCATATGGCCCCCTTCCTTTAGCTAGGACTGCGGGCAAACTCATACATTCTGGGTGACTAACAGTTCTTTTGTCACAGCCAATTGCCATGCAGTCTCTCTGCACAGGGTGATCCCATCACAGCGAAAAATACCCTCAGAAAAATCCCATAAATTCCACAAAATATTCTCGACTGAGTCCATTCTTTAAACAGAGACTTTGCGATCTCTTCAGCCCCCGTTTGATGCTTTTTCTTTCCATAAAGCATCATTCGTTGAGAGAGCAAAGGCCAAAGTCTCCCACAAGTGAAGCTGTTCCCTGATTTTACGTTGTAACACCCCAGAACTGTAACCCTTATTGCGTGTCACAGTTCCCTTCTACAGAGTCAAAACATCAGCAAAAACGGCTTCTTGACACATTCAAATGGTTGGGTTCCACTCCACAAAACGTTACCAAAAAAAGGTCACCGCGCACATCACACAGTACAGCATTGACAGGTGGTAATACATTACAAAAATGACAACATCGCGCAATACAGAGTGTAAAACTATAACCAGAATATAATACACTTGCTTACAGAACTTTGGTACATTACAAGGTTTGGCAGGGAGAAACCATCATCAATATAAATTAATTACACATCTTCAAGTCGATCTAACACCCCTTGCCACCAAGCTCGGAGCATCTGGCTCCGTCGCCTACAGCTGGTGTAAAACAAGTAGCCTACAAGCAACAATTGTATGATAACCAATGCATGGGAACAGACACGGATCCAGGGAGGAATCTCTATACTCAGACCGATGTCCCACCACGGTGGCAAGACAATCCCCTTGATCTCCTCCCCCACTTCTACTATCTTTTGCTCTAAAGTGTATAACTGTTTCTGGGAGAGCTCAACAGTATTTATTAACTCCAGCAGAAAAGGAATCGGGTACCCGAAATACTCCACATAGTCCTGGAGATGCGTGAAGGTGTTGTTCATAGTGAGGTGAATGGTCAAGGATTCGGGGATGGGAATAATTCGCTCTATTGTGCCACTTGACCCAAAGCCTTGGGTTTGAAACAAAAACTGCTGTATCTCACCGGACACCACATGTCCTGACTGTACTGGTAGCGGTGCACTTGTGGTGACACAGCATGTCCCACTCCCCACATATGCTACCTGTGGAGGTACGTGATCTGGTGCCATCACCTCCATGGTGCAATTGATAGGTTCCGCGCCTGCAGAAGCAAACTCACATTCTGATCGAGCAAAAGCAGTATCGTGCTGGGGACACAGTATTACGTGTGCACCCCGGCTCTGGCATCCAAAGAGGTCCGTGCCTGTCATAGCATGTTCCCACTTTATGACCTACGGCGGAACCGCTTTAAAACGAACATGCACTCCTCCATGAATGACCCCGATATTCTCAACCCTGTATACCGGTGATGGCTGGGATGACTTGTCCATTAATGGCATCCTCACTACAATTCCCATCACTATGGTTGGATCGCCTGCAATCTACAGGGACAGGGTAGGCTTCAGAGGCTAAACGAAGCTGGCACGGGCTCAACGAATTGCTATACGGGTGCAGCGCGATGAGATGCTTATTGCTTAACCATGAAGGAACGCGACCTTGCCTCAGGTCCTCCAGGTTGCTGCGGCCCTCGCCCAGCAACCATGCTCCATACAACACACACACCTCATTCCGTGCAGCCTGCTCCGAGGCATTCCTGTCCTCCCATATCAAATTATTAACAGTTTTAGCTCCGCTAAATTATTAACAGTTTAGGTCCAGCTCCGCAATGACCTCCTTTAAATGAACAGTCATTGCCTAGTCCTCATGACGCTCTGAACCCACCACTGTATTCTCTTCCCCTAGAATCTTACGCAGTTGGTTCTTTAACCCAGTGATCTACATCTGGAGTTGTACATTATTCATACTATTAACAATACCCGTTCCTATACTGAACGCTGTGGCTACATCGTTCCAGGTCCCTCTTCTCTGCCTCCCGGACCCCACACTATTCCCAACATTCAGACCATAAAGCTGTTCTTTATCTACATTTCCATAGTCCAGTTCATAAAATTCCTGAAACATCACTTTTAACAGAGCTTCATAAAGCTTCTCCATCTTCGGGCACCTCACAGGCAGGTGGACTTCAGTCAGGTTCAGGATCACGGATGCCACGGAGTAGTGCACGTTCTGAAACAAAACTTTGTCAGGAGGGATTAACACCAACCCATTCTCTGGACCCCTGGTGGTAGTGGAACACCTATCTACAGTCGTCTGTACTGTCGGGGCTCTGGGCGGGGGCTTCCTGGAGTATGAGATGAGCTCTGTGGCGTTGATGGTGTTTGGGGGATTTGCGATCAGACAGGAGTCCCCACTCCGATCCCAACCGATCCCACGCTCGGAGTCCTGGCTTCGCCTGCTAAACGCGATCAACACACCCCTTGGGCAGATCTTTTCCGACCCCCACATACACACATAAATCCCTTCCTTGGATTCCCACTACTTATCCCAACACACATTCACTCCTCCCTGAGAACCCATGATCGTCCAGTCCGTGTCGTTACTTAGTCTTTCCCAGTCAGCTGTCCGGTCCCCTGTGCCCGCGCTCAATTTCCTGAGCCACCACCACCTTCCCAGTGGAATGTGTCCCTACAGCTAAGGCACACCCATTTACCCTCCGCTACCCTAACTCGGGAGGTGGTGACCCCTATTCTCGGGCATGGGATGGGCGCTTCACCATAGGTGAATTTGTCGTGGGTGGAATTCGACCCCAGCCATCCCGGCCATCTTCCCTCAGGGAGATAGATGCTCACCCCATCCTTCGAGCCACCTGCAGTGGTCACGGTCAGTCCGTCTCCGCCGCTGCAGCTGAAGACAACCGATTCCTCGGTGTCGCCCCTGCGACTCGTGCTGGCTTCAACCATGGCGATCAAGAATAATATGGCTGACTTTATCCTGTTCTTAGGCGTTGCCTGAAAAACACACAGAATGCAACGTTGTCCTTGGGGTGATGCCTTACCTTTCCAGACCCAGCTACACATGATTACCTTTGGTAACCGGAATATATGTAAATCACAAACTATACAGGCAAGCTAAGGCAACAGATAGGAGAGAAAGAAGTTATGTACAGCGCCACCCGTCTCCGGGTGGCCACACTAGTTCTCCTCGACTATGGGTCTCTTACGACTCCAGCTTTCTTCGTTCACCGGTGTGTAAGGAGGTGTCCACGGCGCCCTTGGCGTGGGATCCTGGCACTCCTTCTCTCTCCTACCCCCACAGGCGGAACGGCTGGTCCCTCTGTGGGCTCCTCACAGTCCCAGATTATGGGCTGGAGACCCACACCTGTAGCGCAGCTCACCACTCCCTGCTGTTTCCTCCTCTTATCAGCTCTTCCCCAGGGTTGAAAAGCTTGCACTGATTGACATGGAACCACTTAGTGCGTCGGGGCATTTTGACTGCATGTACCATCGGATTTGCCTTATCCACGATACTGTACGGTCTCATGTACAGCGGTTCAAAAGTCCCTACCCTGGCGAAGTCTCCGACCTTCCACTCGTGGTGCTTCTGTGGCTCGAGCAATAAACTATTTCTACGATGTTGCTTCCCCATGCAGCCTGCCAATGGATCTGTTTGAGATGCTCAAACAGATTCTTAACAAACCTTTCCCAGTTCACACCTCTCAACTGACCTTCCATGAGAACCGGTGCCAGTACATGGCTGGGCGTCCTCATGACCCTGCCAGTCACGAGCTCATGCGGGGAATACCCTGTGCTTCTAGACGGGCTGGCTCGGACCACCCATCAGAACTAACGGCAAGACCTCCACCCATTTTTTAGGCGAGTCTCCCGTCTCCTTCCGTAACTTTTCCTTGATGGTCCTATTCATCCGCTCCACAATCCCCGATAACTGCGGGTTGTGGGCGACGTGCCATTTACCCTCTACACCTAGCATCTTCAGAGTCGCCTGCATGACTGCCCCTGTGAAGTGACTCCCCTGATCGGACACCACATACTGTGGTAGGCCCCACCTAGAGAAGAGTTCTCTCACTAGAGTCCATGCGGTCCCCAAAGCTGTGGCTGTTCGGCAAGGGAAGGCTTCTACCCATTTAGAGAACACATCTACCAGGACCAGGCAGTACTTGTAACCTCCCTGCGCGGTGGGCAGCAGTCCGATATAATCGACCTGTATGGCCTGCCATGGTCCCTCCACAATCCTAGTGTGTCCCATGGATACCTTCCTTTTCTGAGGGTCAGGATTGTTTGCAGCACACATCAAGCAATCCGCGCAGAAGTCACGGACGTCCTCCCTCAGTTGCGGCCACCGTTGCTAGGTGGTCTCCGGCCCGGGGTGCCCCGCTCCTGGACCCTCGTGGGCCAACTGAAGGAATTCTCTCCAGTGCTGCTGCGGAACTACCCACTGTTCCCCTCTGTAAACCATCCCTTCCTTTACTTTATTACCTGCCTCTCCGTATGGACCCTCTACCTTAACTCCCTTAGCCAGCATCTCCAAAACAGTCTTTAGGATGGGATCCTGTGCCTGGACCACCTTTAGGTCTGGGGCCAATGCTACCCCTGCACTCCCTTGTGTCCCACCTCTGTCTCTGAGCGCTGCTACCAGACTCAACCCACATGGATCCCAAAACGTGCCTGTTCGAGCACCTGCTTTGACCAGTACATCGGCCTGCTGATTGCCTTCCGCACGGGGTTCTGTCTTGGAATGGGCCTTGACTTTGTGGATATAGAAATCCCCCTGGATTCCTTTCGATGTTATGATCTATTGTAACAATGGCTCAGTTGCTAGGGGTTTCCCGCCTGCAGATGAAAACCCGTGACGAGACCAAATGGCTAAACATTCTGTACACGAATTGCAAGTGAACATGCTGTCCGAGCAAATCGTGTAGGGTGTAGGGAACTCTTTGCGGTGGGTAACCACATACACCACTGCCAACAGTTCAGCGTGCTGGCGCTCATGGTGTTCAGGAGTTTAATGGCCTTGGCAATGCCTGCCTTTGGGTCAAAAATCCCGTATCCAGTGAGTCGCTCCAGTGACCCGTCTACATAGATCTCGCGGCCCGTGGGATGGATCCCAGCCCAAAACCCTATGTCTACGACCCATACTCCTTCAACAGAATATGTGTGAGCCACCCCTGGGTAGATCATATTTGCGACGAGCTTGGACTCACAGAGGCCTTTCACACTCAAATTCGTCTGAGAGAGCAATAAAGTCCAGCGAGCAATGCGTGCACTGCTCACCGTGCCATCCTTTATCCTCCCATCCAGAAGCATCTGAGTGGGCGTATAATGGGTTAAGAGAGTTATCAGGGATGCTCCCGTGAAGATTTGTGATCTCTTCACAGCCCAGTGTGTGGCAAGCAGGTGCCTCTCACAATTGGAGTACACCCTCTCTACATCTGTGAGGATTCTTGATGCGTATACCACAGGCCTCAGCTTGCCATGCCGCTCATGGAGCAGCACTGCACTCAAACTGTCCCCTGTGGCAGCTACCTCCAAAAATAACTCCTCTCCCCTATCAATTGCTCCTAAAGCCGGTGCGGTCTGCAGATCTCTCTTCAGACGACTAAAAGCTGCCATGCAGTCCTCATCCCACTCCCTTGTGAAGGAGCCAGAGTAGAGGGGCTGCCGTAACGGCATAGTCCTCTATGAAATCCATGCAGTACCCTGTGAGTCCCAAGAAGGATCTTACCCCCGTTACCGTGGTCGGGGCAGGTAGCTCCTGTACCACCTTCCTTGAGTCAGCAATGACCCTCTCCCCAGCACGCACGGTCAGCCCGAGGAATTTTACTTCCTGCTGACCAATCTGCTTTCCTGGGCTTAACCTTGAACCCAACTTCCTTTAAAAGACACTCAGCAGCTCAGCCAGCAGTGGGCCATGCTCCTCCCCCCTCTTTGGAGAACAAAAGCAGGTCGTCCACATACTGCACAATCTGCTGTGGTCTCCTGAACCCTTTTCAACAGTTGGCCATACATTGGTGGAAAATAGAAGGACTGTTATGAAACCCTTGGGAAAGGCAAGTCCATGTGTACTGTTGACCCTTGAAAGTGAATGCGAACTTATATCCCTTTTGAGAGGGATAGACCATAATCCGTTTGAAATGTCTAGGACTGTGAATGTTTTCGCGGATGCTGGGATATTCCCGATCAGGTCGGCTACGGCTGCGACGGTGGGGGCACAGGCTGGGATGTTCTTGTTAAGAATCCGATAGTCCATGAATTGTCCGGCTTCCTAACCAGCCAAATCTGAGAGTTCACATGGATCGCTATGGGTCTCAACAAACCCTGCTCAACCAGTGATACCCATGCCGTCTCTAAATCCGCCTCTCCCTCTTTGGGGAAGTTGTAATGTTTCTGTGGTCGGGCCATGGGGTCTCCTTCTACTCTGACCACCACCCCTGCTACCCTCCCGCAGTCGTGCTTGTGTGTAGCGAATGCCGCGAGGTTGGCTCGGACATCCTGTACTCCGCCGGGGTAGCAGTGACCAATAGTTCAAGGTCATAACTACCCTTGGGCTTCATTGTACACATGGTTCCCTTGCCTTGTGTAGGGGTTAAAAAGGAGGCTTCTCTCCTTCAAGGTGGACTAACTGATATAATTAATCGACACCTCGCTCTTCTTCCACTGTATAACGACCACAGAAGTGAACACACAAAATCCGAGGTTCAACCGGCTTTTATTATGAGCAATTGCAAGGGAAGGTTCAGTCGTGCAACCTCTGAAATACATGAGTTTTCATGTAGAACTTATACAGGTTTTGGAGAGGAGCACCTCCTACAAAATCATTGATAGGTCTATTTCTGTCAGTGAAGTTACATTGATTTATTGACTCTTATCAGACTGGCTCTGAGTGGTACATGCAACTGTCCATCTTTCATCATTGTTTTGTTCCATTTTGCCCTCTATCCCAGTCTATCCGACGCCTCGGGTGGTTTGTACTGGCTTCTTTATTTCTTCCTCAGGGACTTTTAAACAAAACTGCTGACTGGCTGTTTAAGTGTTACTAAAGTTAAACTAGAGTTTAATGTGTATAAGTGTGTTTATCTACATAAGCAAGTGTTACATACGTAGGCACTTTATAAGTTCTCTACCTTCAGCATAATTCTGACCCCCTATTTGCAACCTTATAATTTATCCCTTACACCTTGCTTCCCTGGTATAACTACCACCACCTTCTCCTTTCCCGTGCATACTGCCCCCCAAAGACAGTGATTCCAGAAATCCACCAATATCTTGTGGGCCAGTATGAAGTCTGCCCCCGAAATGCCTATTCCCTCCCGCTCCCACTGCATCAGAACACATTTCCACTCCATATGGAGTGTACCCAGATCGATGGCTAGCGGGATGCAGAATGACCAAATCGTTCGTTCCCGGTGAACCTTACTAAGTCATATGGGACCCCGTTCGATAGAGGTGATGTGGTGCAATAGTGCTTGAAGCTCCAGTGTCCAGCAGGTAGGTCCCTTGCACCTTCTCCACCCCCATCTTCACGCACGGTCTTTTCCAAGCATCATAACTTAGTGGGCACAGGTAAATGGGCTGACAAGCCCCTAGTCATGGGTCAGGATTGTTCGGGGCAGATGGGAGTACGCTTCCTGATGCCACATCCACCCCACCCTGCCCTGCCAGAAAGACTGCGCACAGAGCAGCTACTAATACCGCGAATGGATCAGTGCTGCTTCCCGCCACAGCTTTGGCTTTTTGAGCTGTGGCTTTCTGCATTGGCTCTGGAGGATCCCCTTTTCCGCTCCCTTTGTCAGGGACTGGGCAGTCTCTCCTCCAGTGCCCTTTACTCCCGCACCCATAACAACCCTGCTTCTTCTCTGAGCTAATCCCTTCCTGGCGCCACTCTCTCCTAACGTTGCCTCCACTAGGCTTTACCTCGTGCACTCTGCCCTTTGGTTTGTCATCCTCACCCCTACCATTCTTAAGAGAGAGAGTTAACTGCCGGGATCACACGCTCTTCTGTGATCTGGGGATTCCTGGAATCGAACCACCCCTCTGCTTTGGCCTTGAGCTTAACCACCAGGGTCCTCAGCCAGTGAGCCCTAGACTCCCACTGCAGCTGCGTCTGGTCGGGCACCCCCACACAGGCACTCGGTAGACGGGCCACAGCCTGTCCTCGAAAGCCTGCGGTGTCTCCCCAGCTAACTGCAGTGTCCTTTCCACTTGGGAGAAGGGACTTCCATCATTGAGGCCTTTAGGATGTCATCCTTTATCCCCTCTAACGTACCATGCCCCCTCTTGCTACCTGCTGAGAGCGACTGGTACAACCTACTATCCAGGGAAAATAAAAGTAATTTGGCTGCCTCAGCTTCGTTACAATTATTGATCCGCCCCGCCCCCCCCCCCCACCTGCTCCACATCCGTAAAATGGACAGATGGGTCCCGTTTGCTGGTCAGTTTGGTCAGGTTAGAGACCATTGCCTGCAGCTGGGAGGTTGTATACAGGACCACAAAGGCACTCTACAGTGGTCCTTGCTCTTGACTGTCTACGGGCGCACCGTATTTCCACTGCCGGACAGGGCATATGGGTCCTGGTCCCGGCACTTCGGATAGTGGTCGAGCGTCCTCCTCTGTCTCACAGTCCTCCTTATCTACCCGGGCCATTCACGGAGCTACGAAGCAGACCATCCCTTTGGCCTTAGATAGAGTAATGAGAGATGATCTTATCGAGACATGTAAGATTATGAGGGGGCTTGACAGGGTGGATGCAGAGAGGATGTTTCCACTGATGGGGGAGACTCGAACTGGAGGGCACAATCTTAGAATAAGGGGCCGCCCATTTAAAACAGAAATGAGGAGAAATTTCTTCTCTAAGGGTTGTGAATCTGTGGAATTTGCTGCCTCAGAGAGCTGTGTAAGCTGGGACATTGAATAAATTTAAGACAGAAATAGACGGTTTCTTAATCGATATGGGGATAAGGGGTTATGGGGAGCGGGCAGGGAAGTGGATATGAGTCCATGATCAGATCAGCCATGATCTTATTGAATGGCGGAGCAGGCTCGAGGGGCCGCATGGGGTACTCCTGTTCCTATTTCTTAATGTTCTTATGTAGCATTAGTCAAATTCCGAACCTGCTCCTGGCAAGGACCATGAATACCCGTATCAAACCCTCCAGTGTTGCCGACTCTGTATACCACCTGAATATCCTTCAACTGCTCTTCTAGCATCTTTCCCTTACGCGACAAGCGAGCATTCTCCTCCCCAACCACCCTCTTGTTCCCCTTTGCCTCAGTTACCTGGCATTGCATGGTTACGGAAGGTTTTCTCCTGGCTTATTCTTCCCAGCTTCTCATCCCTTAGCTCCGTGCGTAACCTGCTCCCTACTACCGCCCTTGCGTCTGACTGTGCCTCGGATTCCCTGAGCTCTGCCTCTAACTTACCAACATGCTCATCTAGCAATTGGACTTGTCTTTGTAGACAGACGAGCCATATCGTCTTTTCAATACTGCGCCTATGCTCCTTGCCCTCTGTCCATTCTGCGGCTGTGTCCACTGGATGCTCAGCACGCAACAAGCCTAGCATCTATTTCTTAGTGAAGTTAACCTTCTTAAATACATATGAAGAAATCCCTTCCTCCATTTGGGATCTTTTGCCAGAAGCGCTGATCATGACTGATTTACACTCCTTTAACCCAGGTCCCTTCGTGGTCGCCAAGATGTTCAAATCCCTCTATGGCCTTGCCTCCATCTCTATAACCTCCTCCAGCCCTATATCCTGCCAAGATCCCTGTTCTCCTCCAATTCTGGCCTCTTGCACATTCCCAAATTTCATCGCTCCACCATTGGCAGCTGTGCCTTCAGCTTTCTCCGCCTCTACCTCTCTCTCCTTCTTTATCTCACTCCTTAAAACCTACTTCTTTGACGAAGCTTTTGGTCACCCGTCCTAATACCTCTTTATAGAAACATAGAAAATAGGTGCAGGAGTAGGCCATTCGGCCCTTCGAGCCTGCACCGCCATTCAATGAGTTCATGGCTGAACATGCAACTTCAGTACCCCATTCCTGCTTTCTCACCATACCCCTTGATCCCCCTAGGAGTAAGGACTACATCTAACTCCTTTTTGGCCCAGTGTCAAATTTTGTCTGCTAATGCTCTTGTAAAGCAGCTTGCCACATTTTTATTGTTAAAGGCACTATATAAATGTGAGTTGTCGTCGTTGTACTAATGCTGCCGGCTCCCAGTCTGCAAGCTTTGTGCAGCCGGCACCAATTCTAGAGTAATTATGCCACATGCGCCAAATCCAGATGGACCATTTTTTAATTAAGATTCACTCCCTCACCCAAATAGTTTCAAAACCACTGCTGTAAGCAAATACAGCAAAATTAATACTTAACATTTTATGAAGCAAATGTAAATTGATTGCTATTATTCTCTCATCTTTTAATGCATTATTATCATTTAAATATGGAGGGAATGGTAACGTGCCAGCAATCCGCAGTGTTACAGTCACATTACCTTGTTTCAGTTATTGCTTTATAGGAATGACCATCTGTATTGCAATGCAGGGGGTGTTCAACCTATGACTCCCAAGACCATGTGCGGTCCCCAAACCCTGCTAAACTGGCCCTCAAAACCCAGGCAACTCAGTCCCTTTTGCGATTATATTTTTATTTGCTGGTTTGTGCTGTTGGAATTTCATAGGCGAAAGTTTGACTTGGAGATATATTGCCGTTCCTTCACCATTGCTGGTCAAAATCCTGGAACTCCCTCCCCAACAGCACTCTGGGAGTACCTGCACCATATGGACTTGCAGCAGTTCAAAAAAGCGGCTCACAACCACCCTCTCAAGGGCAATTAGAGATGGGCAATAAATGGTGGCCTTGCCAGCAACGCCCATGAACTAATTTTTTTAAGAAAGTTTTGAAAAGGTCTGTTTTTAGCTCACATGCTTCAATGCTGGATAAATCTTAAAACAAGAAACCAAGATCTGTCAGTACCAGCGACTTGGGATACAGGAGAATTAATGAGCACAGTTTGGCTTCTGCTAGCACCACTTGGCTTCAGACCTCATTACAACCTAGGACCAAACAAACATGGTCAAAAAAGCAGAATTCTAGAGGTGTGGTGAGAGCAGCTACCCTTGACATCAAGGCAGCATTTGACCGAGTGTGGCATCAAGAAGTCCTAGTAAAACTGAAGTCAATGGGAATCAGGGGGAAAACTCTTCACTGGCTGGAGCACAAAGGAAGATGGTTGTGGTTGTGGTCAATCCCCAGGACACCACTGCTGCAGTTCCTCAGGACAGTGTCCTAGGCCCAACCATCTTCAGCTGCTTCATCAATGATCTTCCCTCCATCATAAGTTCGGAAGTGGGAATGTTTGCAACTCCTCAGAAAAGGAAGCGGTCCATGAGGGGGGGGGGTCAGGTGAGGGGAAATTTAGGAATCTAAAGAGAAAGGTCAAGCAATAGAGCAGTTTAGCGATTTGGGTGAAAATGAGCAGAGTGTGACCGGAAGGGACAGAGAGCTTAACGGTAGCAGTGCAGCAGTGAATAAGGTCAAAGCAGAGAATAATAGTAAAAAAATGAAATTAAAGGCTCTTTATCTGATTGCTCAAAGCATTTGTAACAAGGTAGACGAACTAGTGCCACAAATTGAGATAAATGGGTTTGATCTAATAGCCATTACAGAGACATGGTTGCATGGTGACCAAGGTTGGGAACTAAATGTTCCACGGTACTTGACGTTTTGAAAAGACAGGCAAAATGGAAAAGCAGGGGGTGTAGTCCTGATAATGAAGGATGACATAAGGACAGTAGAGGGCAGCAGCAGCCACGTTCATGGCACCATGGATGGCTCTGCTGCACAGGAGGGCAGGAAAAAGATTGGGAGAGCTATAGTGGTAGGGGATTCTATTGTAAGGGGAATAGATAGACTTTTCTGCGGCCGCAATTGAGACTCCAGGATGGTATGTTGCCCCCGTCGTGTAAGGATCAAGGATGTCTCAGAGCGGCTGCAGGACATTTTTGAGGGGGAGGGTGAACAGCCAGTTGTCGTGGTGCATATAGGTACCAACGATATAGGTAAAAAAAGGGATGAGGTCCTACAAGCTGAATTTAGGGAGCTAGGAGTTAAATTAAAAAGCAGACCTCAAAGGTAGTAATCTCAGGATTGCTACCAGTGCCACGTGCTAGTCAGGGTAGAAATAGCAGGATAGCTAAGATGAATACGTGGCTTAAGGAATGGTGCAGGAGGGAGGAATTCAAATTCCTGGGACATTGGAACCTGTTTTAGGGGAGGTGGGACCAGTACAAACCAGACAGTCTGTACCTGGGCAGGAGCGGAACCAATGTCCTAGGGGGAGTGTTTGCTAGTGCTGTTGGGGAGGGGTTAAATTAATATGGCAGGAGGATGGGAACCTATGCAGGGAGACGGAGGGAAGTAAAATGGGGACAGAAGCAAAAGATAGAAAGAAGAAAAGTAAAAGTGGAGGGCAGAGAAACCCAAGGCAAAAATCCAAAAGGGCCACATTACAGCAAAATTATAAAGGGACAAAGTGTGTTAAAAAGACAAGCCTGAAAGCTCTGTGCCTCAATGCAAGGACTATTCGTAATAAGGTGGACGAATTAACTGCGCAGGCAGCTATTAACGAATATGATATAATTGGGATTATGGAGACATGGCTCCAGGGTGACCAAGGCTGGGAACTCAACATCCAGGGGTATTCAGCATTCAGGAAGGATAGACAGAAAGGAAAAGGAGGTGGGGTAGGGTGGCTGGTTAAAGAGGAAATTAACGCAATAGTAAGGAAGGACATTAGCTTGGATGATGTGGAATCTGTATGGGTAGAGCTGCGGAATACCAAAGGGCAGAAAACGCTAATGGGAGTTGTGTACAGACCACCAAACAGTAGTAGTGAGGTTGTGGACAGCATCAAACAAGAAATTAGGGATGCGTGCAATAAAGGTACAGCAGTTATCATGGGCGACTTTAATCTACATTTGGATTGGGCTAACCAAACTGGTAGCAATACGGTGGAGGAGGATTTCCTGGAGTGTATTAGGGATAGTTTTCCAGACCAATATGTCGGTGTAACCAACTAGAGGGCTGGCCATCCTAGACTGGGTGATGTGTAATGAGAAAGGACTAATTAGCAATCTTGTTGTGCGAGGCCCCTTGGGGAAAGGTGACCATAATATGGTAGAATTCTTTATTAAGATAGAGAGTGACACAGTTAATTCAGAGACTAGGGTCCTGAACTTAAGGAAAGGTAACTTCGATGGTATGAGACCTGAATTGGCTAGAATAGACTTGCAAAAGATACTTAAAGGGTTGACGGTGGATAGGCAATGGCAAACATTTAAAGATCACATGGATGAACTTCAACAATTGTACATCCCTGTCTGGAGTAAAAAGAAAACGGGGAAGGTGGCTCAGCTGTGGCTAACAAGAGAAATTAGGGATAATGTTAAATCCAAGGAAGAGGCACATAAATTGGCTGGAAAAAGCAGCAAACCTGAGGATTGGGAGAAATTTAGAATTCAGCAGAGGAGGACAAAGAGTTTAATTAGGAGGGGGGAAATAGAGTATGAGAGGAAGCTTGCTGGGAACATAAAAACTGACTGCAAAAGCTTCTATAAATATGTGAAGAGGAAAAGATTAGTGAAGACAAACGGAGGTCCCTTGCAGTCAGAATCAGGTGGATTTATAATGCGGAACAAAGAAATGCCAGACCAATTGAACAAATACTTTGGTTCTATCTTCACGAAGGAAGACACAAATAACCTTCCGGAAATACTAGGGGTTCGAGGTTTCTAGCGAGAAGGAGGAACTGAAGGAAATCCTTATTAGTCAGGAAATTGTATTAGGGAAATTGATGGGATTGAAGGCCAATAAATCCCCAGGGCCTGATTGTCTGCATTCCAGAGTACTTAAGGAAGTGGCCCTAGAAATAGAGGATGCATGGGCATTTTCTAACAGTCTTATCGACTCTGGATCAGTTGCTATGGACTGGAGGGTAGCTAATGTAACACTACTTTTTAAAAATGGAGGGAGAGAGAAAATGGGGAATTATAGACCAGTTAGCCTGACATCAGTAGCGGGGGAAATGTTGGAATCAATTATTAAAGATGAAATAGCAGCGCATTTGGAAAACAGTGACAGGATCAGTCCAAGTCAGCATGGATTTATGAAAGGGAAATCATGCTTGACAAATCTAGAATTTTTTGAGGATGTAACTAGTAGGGTGGACAAGGGAGAACTGGTGGATGTGGTGTATTTGGACTTTCAAAAGGCTTTTGACAAGGTCCCACACCAGAGATTGGTGTGCAAAATTAAAGCATATGGTATTGGGGGTAACGTGGATGGAGAACTGGTTGGCAGACGGGAAGCAGAGAGTCAGAATAAACGGGTCCTTTACAGAATGGCAGGCAGTGACTCATGGGGTGCTGGGACCCCAGCTATTTACAATATACATCAATGATTTAGATGAAGGAATTGAGTGTAATATCTCCAAGTTTGCAGATGACACACTAAGCTGAGTGATGGTGTGAGCTGTGAGGAGGATGCTAAGAGGCTGCAGGGTGACTTGGACAGGTTAGGTGAGTGGGCAAATACATAGCAGATGCAGTATAATGTCGATAAATGTGAGGTTATCCATTTTGGGGGCAAAAACATGAAAGCAGAATATTATCTGAATGGTGGCAGGTTAGAAAAAGAGGAGATGCAACGAGACCTGGGTGGTACATCAGTCATTGAAAGTTGGCATGCAGGTACAGCAGGCAGTGAAGAAGGCAAATGGCATGTTGGCCTTCATAGCTAGGGGATTTGAGTATAGGAGCAGGGAGGTATTACTGCAGTTGTCAGGGCCTTGGTGAAGCCTCACCTAGAATATTGTGTTCAGTTTTGGTCTCCTAATCTGAGGAAGGACGTTCTTGCTATTAAGGGAGTGCAGCAAAGGTTCACCAGACTTATTCCCGGGATGGCAGGACTGACATATGAGGAGAGACTGGATCGACTGGGCCTGTATTCACTGGAGTTTAGAAGAATGAGAGGGGATCTCATAGAAACATATAAAATTCTGACGGGACTGGACAGGTTAGATACGGGAAGAATGTTCCCGGTGTTGGGAAAGTCCAGAACCAAGGATCATCATCTTAGGATAAGGGAAAAGCCATTTGGGACCGAGATGAGGAGAAACTTCTTCACCCAGACAGTTGTTAACCTGTGGAATTCTCTACCGCAGAGAGTTGTTGAGGCCAATTCGTTAGATATATTCAAGAGGGAGTTAGATATGGCCCTGACAGCTAAAGGGATCAAGGGGTATGGAGAGAAAGCAGGAAAGGGATACTGAGGCGAATGATTAGCCATGATCTTATTGAATGGTGGTGCAGGCTCGAAGGGCCAAATGGCCTACCCCTGCACCTATTTTCTATGTTTCTGTGTTTAGAGAGAAAGGATCTCGGCTCGGAAGATCAGGAAATTGAATAAGTATGGGTGGAGATAAGGAATAACAAGCGGCAGAAAACACTGGTGAAAGTAGTATGTCGGCACCCTAACAGTAGTTGGACAGAATAGTAATCAAGAAATAGTAGGAACTTGTAATAAAAGTAATGCAATAATCGTGGGGGACTTTACTCTTCGTATAGACTGGACTGATCAAATTGGCAAAGGTAGTCTGTAGGGCGAGTTCACGGGAGTGCATTCGAGACAGTTTCCTAGAACAATACATCATGGAACCAACCAGGGAACAGGCTATTTTAGATCTTGTATTGTGTAATGAGACAGGGTTAATTAGCAATCTCATAGTAAAGGATCCTCTGGGGCAGAGTGATCAGAATATGATAGAATTTTGCATTAAGTTTGAGAGTGACTTGCTTAAGTCTGAAACTAGAGTCTTAAACTTAAATAAAGGCAATTACATAGGTATGAGGGGCGAGTTGGCTGAGGTAGATTAGAAAATAGAAAAATACTAGATAAGCAATGGCTAGCATTTAAATAAATATTTCCTCATTCTCAACAAAAATACATTCCATTAAGAAACAAAAACTCCACGGCTAACCATCCGTGGCTAACTAAGAAATTAAGTATAGTATTAGCTTGAAAGAAGAAGCTTATAATGTTGCGAAGAATAGTATTAAGCCTGAGGATTAGGAGAATTTCAGAAACCAGCAAAGGATGACCAAAACAATTGATCAAAAGGGAAAAGATAGAATATGAGAGAAAACGAGCAAGACATATAAAAACAGATTGTAAGAGCTTCTACAAGTATATAAATAGGAAGAGAGTAGCAAAAGTAAACTTTCATCCCTAGAGGCTGAGGCAGGAGAAATTATTATGGGGAATAAGGATATGGCAGAAACATAAGAACATAACAAATAGGAGCAGGAGTTGGCCATATGGCCCTCGAGCCTGCTCCGCCATTTAATAATATCGCGGCTGCTCTGATCATGAACTCAGCTCCACTTCTCTGCCCACTTCCCCTAACCCTTTATTCCCTTATCGCTCAAAAATCTGTCTATCTCCGTCTTAAATATATTCAATGACCCAGCCTCCACAGCTCTCTGGGGCAGAGAATTCCATAGATTTACAACCTTCTGAGAAAATACATTCCTCCTCATTTCACTTTTAAATGGGCGGCCCCTTATTCTGAGACTATGCTCCCTAGTTTTAGTTCCCCTGTGAGTGGAAATATTCTCTCTGCATCCACCTTGTCAAGCCCCTTCATTATCTTATATGTTTCGATAAGATCATCTCTCATTCTTTTGGACTCCAATAAGTATAGGCCCAACTTACTCAACCTATCTTCATAAGTCAACCCCATCACCTCCATAATTAACCTCGTGAATCTTCTCTGAACAGCCTCCAATGCAAGTATATCCTTCCTTAAATACGGAGATCAAAACTGTATGCAATACTCTAGGTGTGGCCTCACCAATACCCTGTACAATTGTAGCAAGACTTCTCTGCTTTTATACTCTATCCCCCTTGCAATTATCTCCCTTGCAATAAAGGCCAACATTCCATTTGCCTTCCTTATTACGTGCTGTACCTGTATACTAACTTTTTGTGTTTCATGCACAAGGATCCCCAGGTCCCTCTCTACAGCAGCACTTTGCAATTTTTCTCCATTTAAATTATAATTTGCTTTTCTATTATTTCTGCCAAAGTGGATAACCTCACATCTTCCCACATTATACTCCATCTGCCAATTTTTTGCCCACTCACTTAGCCTGTCTATATCCCTTTGCAGATTTTTTGTGTCCTCCTCACAAATTGCTATACCACCCATCTTTGTATCATGAGCAAACTTGCTACATTACACTCGATCCCTTCATACAAGTCATTAATATAGATTGTAAATAATTGAGGCCCCTGCACCGATCCCTGCGGCACCACACTAGTTACTGTTTGCCAACCGGAAAATGGCCCATTTATTCTGCCTCTCTGTTTTCTGTTAGTTAGCCAACCCTCTATCCATATTACCCCCAACCCAGTGAACTTTTATCTTGTGCAGTAACCTTTTATGTGGCACCTTATCGAATGCCTTCTGGAAGTCCAAATACACCACATCCACTGGTTCCCCCTTAACCACCCTGCTCGTTACATCCTCAAAGAACTCCAGCAAGTTTGTCAAACATGCTTCCTCTCCCTGCGCATCAGAGCGCGTGCACATCAGGATGTCCGTACGCTGGAGCTGGAGTCACGTGGCATTGGGCAGCCAATCCAAGTAAAGTATTTTCTCATTCATAATAATGGGAACTCCATAAGTAGGAGTTCTTATTATTATGATTGAGAAACACCCCCCAAATGCCCAAAACACAAATTAAAAAAAAAGAAAAAATACATCACATATTTAAGATTAATTTAAATTAAAGTTAATAAATGTCTTAGGAATAAATAGATATTTTTCCGATTTTTTAAAAAAGTTTTTTAATTATGGTTTAAAATGTGTTTTTTTAATTTTATTTTTATATGTTTTTGGATATTTTAAAACTCTTATGCTGGTAAAAGTAGGCTATGCGCCTGCTTTTACCAGGCGCAAGAGTTTTCAGGACATTTGCTGGGCAAGAGATGGATAAATACCGCAGTCTTGCCCTTGCGAATGTCCTGGCTGTGGGGATACGGAGGATCTGTCAAACCAGAACTTGACAGATCAGAAAAGCCGGTTTTTGGCGCATGCGCATTAGAAACGTAGAAACATAGAAAATAAGAGCATGGCTGATCCTCTACTTCAACACTATATTCCCACTTTCTCCTCATACCCTTTAATGCTTTTTGTGTCTAGAAATATATCTATCTCCTTCTTAAATATATTTAGTGACTTGGCCTCCACAGTCTTCTATGGTAGAAAATGCCACAGGTTCACCACCCTCTGAGTGAAGAAATTTCTCCGCATCTCAGTCCTAAATTTCCTATCCCGTATCCCGAGACTGTGACCCCTTGTTCTAGACTTCCTAGCCAGGGGAAACATCCTTCCCGCATTCAGTATACAGGCCTAGTCGACCCAATCGCTCCTCATATGACAGCCCTGCCATCCCAGGAATCAGTCTGGTGAACCTTCGCTGCACTCCCTCAATGGCAAGTTCATCCTTTCTCAGGTAAGAAGACCAAAACTGCACACAATACTCCAGGTGTGGTCTCACCAAGGGCCTGTATAACTGTAGTAAGACATCCTTGCTCTTGTACTCAAATCCTCTTGCAATGCAGGCTAACATATCTTTTGCCTTCCTAACTGTATGTTTGCCTACCTGTATGTTTGCTTTACAAGGACATCAGGTCCCTTTATACATCGACATTTCCCAAGCTATCACCATTTAAATAATACTTTTGTCTTTATGTTTTTCCTGCCAAAGTGGAAAACTTCACATTTATCCACGTTATACTGCATCTGCCATGTGTTTGCCCACTCACTCAACCTATCTGAATCGCCTTGCAGTGTCTTTGCATCCTCCTCACAACTCACAATCCCACCTAGTTTTTTGTCGTCAGCAAACTTGGAAATATTACATTTGGTTCCCTCGTCCAAATCATTTATTTATATATAATATATTGTGAATAGCTGGGGCCCAAGCACTGATCCCTATGGTACCCCATTAGTCACTGTCCACCACCCCGAAAAAGACCCGTTTATTCCTACTCTCTGTTTCCTGTCAGTTAACCAATTTTCAATCCATGTCAGTATATTACCCCCAATCACATGTGTTTTAATTTTGTACACTAACCTCTTATGTGGGACTTTATCAAAGGCCTTCTGAAAATCCAAATACACTACATCTACTGGTTCTGCCTTATCTATTCTATCAGTTACATCCTCAAAAAACTCCAGTAGGTTTGTCAAACACGATTTTCCTCTCATAAATCCATGTTGACTTTGTCTAATCCTGTGATATTATCTAAGTGCACCGTTATCACATCCTTTATAATAGACTCTAGCATTTTCCCTGCTACTAATGTCAGGCTAACTGGTCTGTAGTTCCCTGAGTTCTCTCTCCCCCCTTTTTTAAATAGTGGGGTTACATTTGCCACCCTCCAATCTGCAGGAACTGTTCCATAATCTATAGAATTTTGGAAGATGACTAATAATGAATGCATCCACTCTTTCCATGGCTACCTCTTTTAGTACTCCGGGATGCAGTTTATCAGATCCTGGGGATTTATCGGCTTTCAGTCCCATTAGTTTCTCTAGCACTATTTTCTTACTAATAATCATTTCCTTTAATTCTGCTTGCTCACTAGACCCTTGGTTCCCTAGCATTTCTGGGGTGTATTCAGATTGCGCAACGAAAACCGGCTTTCGCGATGCCTACCCGGGTCCGTACACACTCCGTGCCGACCCGGGGAGGCCGGGATTTCTGCCCCAGTATTATAGAACCAGCTATACTGAGATTCATTTCAGTTCTGATAATAATTGAAATACTTAAAAATATTAGATCATAATTATTCAACTGCTGGAAGTGTTTTCTTTCCTTCTTTTCTGCCTTCCAACTGTAATGGCTGATGGCCTAGTATTAAACTATGCAGCAACTATTCCCACCAGGTTGGAAGTGCAATTCTTCTACAGTAAAATGCGAATGAAATTGGTATGAATTGTTGTTATTTCTAAGTTTTGTTTTATTTTATATTTTTGTAAAGTTACGGTGCTTAAAAGACTAATCATGTTAGCTTTGGCCATTTTTTTAAAAAAGTAGTTGAGATGCAAGACCCCTATTCAGAGAATTTTCAGGATGGTAGTTACTCATTCCCGCTCTTGAGAGAGAGAGAGAGATAAAGAGGCAATTAACAGAACATTATGGAGATCATTAAATCACCATTTATGTTCCTAATATAGTTATTAAAATAATCAAAGGAAAATACAAATGTAGGAGCAGCACTTTACATTTGAAGTATTCAACCTTCCGTGTTTGTGTGTGTGTTTATTTTTTAAGTCTGCTACTTAATGGGACAAATTAATAATATGGCGGGTAAAGCCTTTATCTTCACTCATTTTTACGAAAGAGTAGACACAAGTATAAAATAGTGAGATAACGCTTTTCACTCATGTTTATCGCTTTACTTAAATAAGGCCAGACAACAACAACTTGCATTTATATAGCACCTTTTAACTTAGTAATGTAAATTCCCGGATTCTTTTACCTCAATCTGGTTCAGTAAAATTACTGAGTCAAATACCTCTTGTGCTTTGAACAAAGCAATCTTTATTACCGGCCAGTAAGACCTATCAGACAGAAGATATACTCTCTGGATAGAGCGTACACACTCCCTACAGATAGGTGAAGTTACATCGTAAAGCGTTAACAGTTATACAGTTTTGAAATCAGATAACAAAATACAAATGGATTGACAGTCTAACTCAGCCACTCATTAGTCAATCTATATGAGATGTTCTTCTTGAAAGCTCAAGTATTGCCTCTAAATGTTTCAATCTAATGGTGTGACTATTAGATGTCATTGGCAGGAGTAGTGACTTGAAACCTTGAGACAGACTGTTAGCTATGCTGATGTTGCACTATTTGCAATCTGACATTCTCCCAGCTATTCTTCCATGGCTTATACATTTTCATATATCCCGTTTACTTTACTGTCCTTAATTCCATGTATTCCGTTCAGATATCCACATCCCTCCTGTTATCATTCCAAGATAACATTTAGGATCATTCTAGGAGTATTGCATTGTTGAATAGTTCTCTAGTTTGTTGGATCATAACCCGGGAACCCTTGACCACAAGAGGGTCTGCTAATCTTGTCATCATTACTTTACAGCAGAGGTTAAGGCAACCAACAATCAAACAGCAGGTAATTATTATTAGATAGGATCTCCAAGATCCACCCAGAAACCAATCAAACCTGCTAAGTTCCTTTGCTGGTGTGGATAACTTCTTCACCTCCCTCCTTATGTGATCGGCAAGGTGGGTTATGTTTTCTGAACTATCAGGAATGTAAGTGCAACATTCAGATCCTATCAGGGCACACGTTCCCCCTTTCTCAGCTAACAGGTAATCGAGGGCCATTCGGTTTTGTAATGCTACGGTCCTTATCGCTACCATTTCAGCTGTGATGCCCTCCAGAGCCTCAGCAGTGCGGTTAGCTACCTGTTCCAATATCGTTTCTTTGAATCCATCTAACAGTCTCAGTTAGGGTCAGTGGAACGGTGCGCAAAGGAATTCCCCCTTTGGAATGTATAGGGATATGTGAACACACCCAGCATCTAGTGAAGTACCCTTTTTCCGCATAAACGTAAGATATATACAAAAAGGTGTTTACATGGAGCTCTCGCCTTTGTCTTCCTTCCCGTGCGCCAAAACTGTCATATATCAACACTATTATGCAGACAGTGGCATACAGACACAGTCTCATCTTATAAATAGTCCAATTATTTAGCTGATAAAAAGAGTTCTGTTTTCCCGTTTCCCTTCTTCAGGTCTCCGTCAGTGTATTTGGCTGTCTTACGGGAAAAAGTTCATACTGATCCTCCTTCAACTGCCTTGTTCAGCTATGGGGAAGAGGAGATCTGGAACAGAAACAGGAATTAGACTAACCAGCAAAATTTGTTTAAATGGTGATGAGCTTGCAGTGGTGCAGGTGAACCCAGGCACTTTTCCCCTCAACCTTGGCTGCAGTGGGGGTAGTGAGTGACACCTAAAAAGGCCCCTCCCATTGTGGCTCTAATCCCTTCCGAATCCATACTTCCCTGGTGCCACGAGGGACAATTCGGGTAAAACTGGGAGGTCGAGGTGAGCATCTTGAACCTGGTTGTGAACTAGTCGCAGAGTCTGAGTCAGAGAAAGAACATAGGTGGTCATCAGTCTAGCTGAGATCTCATATCTAGGAACAATTTCCCTCATTAACACCTTAACAACAGTCTGAGTCTTATTGTCCAGGTTAGGGTAGGCTTCAATCCATCTGCTAAACACATCTACTATTACTAACACATATCTGTAACACTGAACTTTTTGCAACTCAATGTAGTCCAACTGAAATGTCTCAAAGGGACCTTCGGGTAGGGGCTGTTTACCCCAATCACAGGGGACTCCCTTCCCTGGATTATGTTGCTGGCCAATCAGGCAACGACTACTGATGTTCTGGGTGAGCGCCTGGAGTCTAGGGTACCCCCAAAAGTGTGTCACTCGTGGTCCTTGCTCCACAATGAGTAGCAAAATGCATACATTCAATAACTCATAGAGCCAACTTGTCAGACATGCAAGTCTGTTCCGCGGGAGTGGTCCAGAGTTTAGAAACATTGTCATAAGTACATGCATAATATTTCCACAACAGTTTATCTTTTTCAGGAGCGTCCTCCTGTGCTTTTATAACATCTTGGATGGTTGGCATTGGTTTTTCCGAGGCTAACTTATCCTTCGCAGGATTTTTAGTCTGACTCATAATTTTGGGCACTACCATCTGTTGGTCACGAGAGGCCTGTTTGGCCTCTTGGTCAGGACAACGATTCCCTATATCAACCAGAGAATTTCCGGTAGTATGGGCGGTACATTTGACAATGGCAATGCGTTTGGGGAACATGAGGGCTTGCAACAAATCAGATACTAACTGTTTATGAGATATCTCATTCCCCTGTGAGGTTAGGAGTCCCCTATTTTTCCATAATTGTCCGAAATCATGGGCCACCCCAAAGGCATACCGAGAGTCGGTATAGATATCGACTTTGAGATCTTTGGCCAAGATACAGGCTCGGGTGAGGGCGAATAGTTCAGCTTGTTGAGCAGAATAGGCGGTTTCAAAGCGGCAGATTCCAAGACCTGATTCTCCTGGTTTACTATGGCGTATCCTGAGATTCGTGTATCTTCTGGATTAATAGAAGTACTTCCGTCAACATACATAAACAATCATGACTGGGTTCTTCCTCATCTTGGGGTGGCTCAGTAAGAATACAGTCTGGATCTTCCATCAACTAAATCTTCCCTGACTGATGTGGCCTCTTAAATTAAAGATAAGCAATCATGACTGGGTTCTTCCTCATCTTGGGGTGGCTCAGTAAGAAAATAGGGCGGATTAATTGCAGTACAGTGCCGAAAGGTCAGTTTAGGATTGCCTGTGATTTCAGTGGGTTCTGTCGGATAGAGGGCCAGTCCACATTGCCCTGCACTGGGATCTCAATTAATGGGAGTATAACCCACTTGGGAGGGGTCCTCTGCCCACACATGAGGATCCACATAGTCAGGTATGTCCGAGCCAGTATGATGCTGTAGAGTCGTTAAGACCTTCTCGGGGTCCCCATGAAATTGGACTGTTCGGCCATGTTTTACGATTTGCACATCCCGGCTGGTAGGGTCAGCCTCATCTATGGCCTTGCGTACCATAACTCCCAAATCTTTAGCATGGTGAGGGGCTAATCACGAGCAATATGCGGTGCCATTGTTAGGGGCTGTTTCCACAGATTCTTATTCACTGCCACAAAATCTGCCTCTCTTTCCAGTCCAGTCACTCTAGCCCTTAATAGAATTCCCTTCACTTCCCCTTCGTGATCCTGATAAAAGTTCTGCAGGTCCTGATTCTTTCCACTGGGATCGTATGCTAGGGTCACGTGATAGGGTGCCTACGGCAGGTCCAGAGACCACCACTGAGGGGTTCTAGTGGTATAATACTGCCGCTTAAGGGTTTCCTGTTTTACAATAATCCCATTATCTCCATACTCCAAATGCAACTGGAATTTGCAAAGGAGGTCTCTAGCCATCAAGTTACAGTCCAGATTGGTTGTGATAACAACTCGATGTTCCACCGATTCTTCCTGGTAACCCATTTTAACCGGTTCTGACACTGGGAATGTCGAGATTTGTCCCAGGAATCCTGAAAGTTCCTGTGTTTCAGTAGAGGCAGGGAGTTTAAGCTTTGATTGTACAGAAGACATGAAGGCTCTCGTATCTATCAAAAAGGGTTGCCACTCATTCAGAATGGGTTCGTCGTCCGGGGAGGATCCCTGCACAATCAAGCTGTGTAGTCAATTGGGGGACAATTGACCAAAGGGGTTGTTCTGGGAGAAGTTAGTGTAAGATCCTCCTCTCCCCCCTTGCCCCCCTCCTCTTCCTCCTCTTCCTTTTCCATGCTGACGGTAGGGGCAATTTTTATTCCAATGTCCTTCCTGCCCACAATTAAAACAGTCAATTCCTCTTACCCAGTCTCGGCCTCTTCCCATACCATGCCGGGGACAATAGGGAGGTTTATTAGCAGGGCTCGGGCCGTTTGGTTGTTTAGTATAACCGTATCCTTGCTTATCCATCCAATGCAACACTACGGTTCTATTGATCCTTCCTCCCGAGATGGCTCTTCCTTTCTAGTCACGTATTCAGTCTTGACCCGGGTTGGGGGGCGCACCTCCCCCCTCCCCTTTCTTTTCCTGCCAATAATATCTAACTGTCCTCTCCATCTGTCCGGATAGCATGAGCAATCAAATAGTTGTTTGAAGATCACAGACATCTATAGAGAGGTGGTCTGCAGCTTGTTGTGCATCAGGGTTTGGCATTGGTCTGACAGGGAATTGGTGTCGGGACTTTGGGATCTTGGGATGTTTCAGAGCTGTCTGACTGCTTGACAGTTCTGCGTCTCGATCGGCGGGGGTGTTTGCTACGTCTTTCACAACTTGGACTGGTAGATTGACTAGAAGATTTACGGGACTGTTTGTGATGTCGAGATATAGTTCTGCCCTTTCGAGTGTGAGATCTGGTCCTTTCGGCTATATTGCTTGTAAACTGGGGATCCGAATCGCTATCAGAGGATGAGGAGTCAGTTCGGGTTTGTTGCTTTGGTGGTATGGGGTTATTTTTAACTCCTCTTTTTACCGGAGTGTTAGGTGGAGGGTGTTGGGAAGAGGACTGGAGCAAGAGGCCAGGGGGTGCGGGAGGCGCCGCTGGGCGCTGAGTCAGCGGCCACTCATCAATTTCATCATCAGTCTCGGTTAACACAATGCCAGCCATTTTAACTCGTAGTTGATCAATAGCTTTCTCAGAGGTCCCAGAGGATCTCTTAGCAAGCTTTTTTTTGTGCGCACATTCTTTCTTTAAGATGTCTACAGTTTTAACATGTGTTCCCTCTGTCAATGAAAGTCCTAATTTAATAGCATTTGTTTGCCAACTTGACAGAAGTGATGCATCTTTTAATTTCTGACAATAATGTCGCCAGGTTGCAATTAAATTTTTATCCCCTTTTCCTCGTCCCCTTCTCCAAATTAATCCCTGTGCTTTTTTTTTTACCTCTACGCTTCTAGTGTCACCTAGAGCCCATTGATCATCCCCTAATAATTTATTCAGGGCTCCTGATAATTTTCTAAAGTCTTCAGCTCTTTCAGGGAATTCCTCACATAACTTTTGTAGCGGACTATCCGCATCCGTGGTTTTATCTAACTGATTACCCATTTTCACGCTGCTCCTCGTATTACTGTGTCGCTACGCGTTCGTGTCGTCGTGCAATTTAAACAAACTTAAAAATAGACACAGACTTTACAGAAACTAACACTGACTTTAACTAACTCCAAATAACCAAACTTTACTAATGCTAACACTGACCCGCGTCGCCGCGCGGTTCGCGTCGCCGCGCGATACTTAAAACTCCCACGTCGCCCCGCAGTTCACGTCGCCGCGCAATCCGCGTTGCCTCGCAGTTCACGTCGCCACGCAATCCGCGTCGACCCGTGGCTCGCGTCGCCGCGTGAGTTAAGATACTTAAAACTTTAAAAGATAAACAAGGACTTCTAACACTTACCCGCGTCGCCGCGCGGTTCGCGTCACCGCGCGATTTCAATACAAGATAGACAAAGACTTCTAACACTTACACGCGTCGCTGCGCGGTTCGCGTCGCCGCGCGATTTAGGATACTTAAAACTTTACTTAAAACTCTAAACACTTAAGACTTACAAAGACTTACTGACATTAGCACTGACTTTCGCGATTCGCGTTGCTGCGCCTCTGCGTCACTACGCGTCGGCGTCACTGCGCGTTTACGTTCACTGCGCGTTTACGTACTGCGCGTCTACGTCACTGCGCGTTCGCTTTCATGCGTGTTCGCTTCCCTGCGCGTTCGCTTCGGCCTTTCTCCTCTCGGCCGCACGCTCGCACCGCTGCGCGTCTCGCGTTGTTTGTGCGTCTGCGCCGCTGCGCGTTCGCGTCGGCCCTACCTTCCGAGTTGCTGCGGGTTTTTTTTTTTTAAATTCAATCAGAGCCTAGACGGGCCAAGTGATATACAAGGTCGACGTCGTACCTGAATTGAACACCTATCCTCTATTTAAATCCCCATTTTATTCCCTGTGAGCCTAATTTTCTAATTTTGATCTCTTATGAGCCTCAATTAATTTCTTTCAGTTTCCAAATTTCCCTATCCTTTCGCGTTACTGCGCAGTTTAAATTCAATCAGTCAATGAAAGCCCTAATTTAATGGAGTTTTTCTGCCAACTGGACAGGAGTGATTTATTTTACTGCAGTGGAATTTTTTTCATAATTTAAAATCTCAGAACATTTTTTTCTTTCAGCACCTATTTAGTACGTAACTTTTTTTTATAACTAGTGAGAAGTCTGGCACGTAGGCTGTGGACTGCATTTCGTTATATCAATTGTTCCAGCCTCAAGGTCGTGTTATTTAATATAATTTTTTTTTTAAATCCTTTTGAATCCATCTCAGTTGTTTTGCTGTGCCTTCTCTGAATGTTTTCTTTCAACAAGTTTTTCTTTTTTTTTAACCACCGGGACCATGTAATTTTTTTCTTTTTTTTTTCAACAAACCTATCCTTTGTGCATTTCCTGGCTCCGTAACTTATCATCCGAATATACGTAATTCAATAAGGTTCACACTCTTAAACTTCCCACATACAGGACAACACTACGAAGGGTTAAAACAAACTTTCATTCTGTTTGAGATAACACAAACCACAACTCCCCGGCTTTTTTTTTACAGTAAAAATCACAGAAGCATTTCTCATTGAAACAGACATTCACAAGAGTCTCTTTTCTTTCCTATTAATTTTTGGATCCACGATTGATCATCTATCCCTATCTAGCTCTAACCATAACCTATCTTTCCAAGACGCCGCTTGGTTTGCGTCATCGCGCAATTTCCTTATCTCTATCCCTATTCTAAGTTTGAAAGGTATTCACCAGGTTGTCCTGGATCTCGTTCAGACACTACCTGAGAACCAGCGAGTGGCTAAACTTTCCTCAGATTTTTGAAACCGGGGGAAACTGGAGCAGTATTGAAATCATACTCACTCCAGTGGCCACTTTCCCCTCGTCTCGTCCAAGGCTAGTCTGGCTCTTAATTCGCAAGTTTTCGGCAGTCGTCCGTTGAGATCCCACTTCTGACACCAAATGTAAATTCCCGGATTCTTTTACCTCAATCTGGTTCAGTAAAATTACTGAGTCGAATACCTCTTGTGCTTTGAACAAAGCAATCTTTATTACCGGCCAGTAAGACCTATCAGACAGAAGATATACTCTCTGGATAGAGCGTACACACTCCCTACGGATAGGTGAAGTTACATCGTAAAGCGTTAACAGTTATACAGTTTTGAAATCAGATAACAAAATACAAATGGATTGACAGTCTAACTCAGCCACTCATTAGTCAATCTATATGAGATGTTCTTCTTGAAAGCTCAAGTATTGCCTCTAAATGTTTCAATCTAATGGTGTGACTATTAGATGTCATTGGCAGGAGTAGTGACTTGAAACCTTGAGACAGACTGTTAGCTATGCTGATGTTGCACTATTTGCAATCTGACATTCTCCCAGCTATTCTTCCATGGCTTATACATTTTCATATATCCCGTTTACTTTACTGTCCTTAATTCCATGTATTCCGTTCAGATATCCACATCCCTCCTGTTATCATTCCAAGATAACATTTAGGATCATTCTAGGAGTATTGCATTGTTGAATAGTTCTCTAGTTTGTTGGATCATAACCCGGGAACCCTTGACCACAAGAGGGTCTGCTAATCTTGTCATCATTACTTTACAGCAGAGGTTAAGGCAACCAACAATCAAACAGCAGGTAATTATTATTAGATAGGATCTCCAAGATCCACCCAGAAACCAATCAAACCTGCTAAGTTCCTTTGCTGGTGTGGATAACTTCTTCACCTCCCTCCTTATGTGATCGGCAAGGTGGGTTATGTTTTCTGAACTATCAGGAATGTAAGTGCAACATTCAGATCCTATCAGGGCACACGTTCCCCCTTTCTCAGCTAACAGGTAATCGAGGGCCATTCGGTTTTGTAATGCTACGGTCCTTATCGCTACCATTTCAGCTGTGATGCCCTCCAGAGCCTCAGCAGTGCGGTTAGCTACCTGTTCCAATATCGTTTCTTTGAATCCATCTAACAGTCTCAGTTAGGGTCAGTGGAACGGTGCGCAAAGGAATTCCCCCTTTGGAATGTATAGGGATATGTGAACACACCCAGCATCTAGTGAAGTACCCTTTTTCCGCATAAACGTAAGATATATACAAAAAGGTGTTTACATGGAGCTCTCGCCTTTGTCTTCCTTCCCGTGCGCCAAAACTGTCATATATCAACACTATTATGCAGACAGTGGCATACAGACACAGTCTCATCTTATAAATAGTCCAATTATTTAGCTGATAAAAAGAGTTCTGTTTTCCCGTTTCCCTTCTTCAGGTCTCCGTCAGTGTATTTGGCTGTCTTACGGGAAAAAGTTCATACTGATCCTCCTTCAACTGCCTTGTTCAGCTATGGGGAAGAGGAGATCTGGAACAGAAACAGGAATTAGACTAACCAGCAAAATTTGTTTAAATGGTGATGAGCTTGCAGTGGTGCAGGTGAACCCAGGCACTTTTCCCCTCAACCTTGGCTGCAGTGGGGGTAGTGAGTGACACCTAAAAAGGCCCCTCCCATTGTGGCTCTAATCCCTTCCGAATCCATACTTCCCTGGTGCCACGAGGGACAATTCGGGTAAAACTGGGAGGTCGAGGTGAGCATCTTGAACCTGGTTGTGAACTAGTCGCAGAGTCTGAGTCAGAGAAAGAACATAGGTGGTCATCAGTCTAGCTGAGATCTCATATCTAGGAACAATTTCCCTCATTAACACCTTAACAACAGTCTGAGTCTTATTGTCCAGGTTAGGGTAGGCTTCAATCCATCTGCTAAACACATCTACTATTACTAACACATATCTGTAACACTGAACTTTTTGCAACTCAATGTAGTCCAACTGAAATGTCTCAAAGGGACCTTCGGGTAGGGGCTGTTTACCCCAATCACAGGGGACTCCCTTCCCTGGATTATGTTGCTGGCCAATCAGGCAACGACTACTGATGTTCTGGGTGAGCGCCTGGAGTCTAGGGTACCCCCAAAAGTGTGTCACTCGTGGTCCTTGCTCCACAATGAGTAGCAAAATGCATACATTCAATAACTCATAGAGCCAACTTGTCAGACATGCAAGTCTGTTCCGCGGGAGTGGTCCAGAGTTTAGAAACATTGTCATAAGTACATGCATAATATTTCCACAACAGTTTATCTTTTTCAGGAGCGTCCTCCTGTGCTTTTATAACATCTTGGATGGTTGGCATTGGTTTTTCCGAGGCTAACTTATCCTTCGCAGGATTTTTAGTCTGACTCATAATTTTGGGCACTACCATCTGTTGGTCACGAGAGGCCTGTTTGGCCTCTTGGTCAGGACAACGATTCCCTATATCAACCAGAGAATTTCCGGTAGTATGGGCGGTACATTTGACAATGGCAATGCGTTTGGGGAACATGAGGGCTTGCAACAAATCAGATACTAACTGTTTATGAGATATCTCATTCCCCTGTGAGGTTAGGAGTCCCCTATTTTTCCATAATTGTCCGAAATCATGGGCCACCCCAAAGGCATACCGAGAGTCGGTATAGATATCGACTTTGAGATCTTTGGCCAAGATACAGGCTCGGGTGAGGGCGAATAGTTCAGCTTGTTGAGCAGAATAGGCGGTTTCAAAGCGGCAGATTCCAAGACCTGATTCTCCTGGTTTACTATGGCGTATCCTGAGATTCGTGTATCTTCTGGATTAATAGAAGTACTTCCGTCAACATACATAAACAATCATGACTGGGTTCTTCCTCATCTTGGGGTGGCTCAGTAAGAATACAGTCTGGATCTTCCATCAACTAAATCTTCCCTGACTGATGTGGCCTCTTAAATTAAAGATAAGCAATCATGACTGGGTTCTTCCTCATCTTGGGGTGGCTCAGTAAGAAAATAGGGCGGATTAATTGCAGTACAGTGCCGAAAGGTCAGTTTAGGATTGCCTGTGATTTCAGTGGGTTCTGTCGGATAGAGGGCCAGTCCACATTGCCCTGCACTGGGATCTCAATTAATGGGAGTATAACCCACTTGGGAGGGGTCCTCTGCCCACACATGAGGATCCACATAGTCAGGTATGTCCGAGCCAGTATGATGCTGTAGAGTCGTTAAGACCTTCTCGGGGTCCCCATGAAATTGGACTGTTCGGCCATGTTTTACGATTTGCACATCCCGGCTGGTAGGGTCAGCCTCATCTATGGCCTTGCGTACCATAACTCCCAAATCTTTAGCATGGTGAGGGGCTAATCACGAGCAATATGCGGTGCCATTGTTAGGGGCTGTTTCCACAGATTCTTATTCACTGCCACAAAATCTGCCTCTCTTTCCAGTCCAGTCACTCTAGCCCTTAATAGAATTCCCTTCACTTCCCCTTCGTGATCCTGATAAAAGTTCTGCAGGTCCTGATTCTTTCCACTGGGATCGTATGCTAGGGTCACGTGATAGGGTGCCTACGGCAGGTCCAGAGACCACCACTGAGGGGTTCTAGTGGTATAATACTGCCGCTTAAGGGTTTCCTGTTTTACAATAATCCCATTATCTCCATACTCCAAATGCAACTGGAATTTGCAAAGGAGGTCTCTAGCCATCAAGTTACAGTCCAGATTGGTTGTGATAACAACTCGATGTTCCACCGATTCTTCCTGGTAACCCATTTTAACCGGTTCTGACACTGGGAATGTCGAGATTTGTCCCAGGAATCCTGAAAGTTCCTGTGTTTCAGTAGAGGCAGGGAGTTTAAGCTTTGATTGTACAGAAGACATGAAGGCTCTCGTATCTATCAAAAAGGGTTGCCACTCATTCAGAATGGGTTCGTCGTCCGGGGAGGATCCCTGCACAATCAAGCTGTGTAGTCAATTGGGGGACAATTGACCAAAGGGGTTGTTCTGGGAGAAGTTAGTGTAAGATCCTCCTCTCCCCCCTTGCCCCCCTCCTCTTCCTCCTCTTCCTTTTCCATGCTGACGGTAGGGGCAATTTTTATTCCAATGTCCTTCCTGCCCACAATTAAAACAGTCAATTCCTCTTACCCAGTCTCGGCCTCTTCCCATACCATGCCGGGGACAATAGGGAGGTTTATTAGCAGGGCTCGGGCCGTTTGGTTGTTTAGTATAACCGTATCCTTGCTTATCCATCCAATGCAACACTACGGTTCTATTGATCCTTCCTCCCGAGATGGCTCTTCCTTTCTAGTCACGTATTCAGTCTTGACCCGGGTTGGGGGGCGCACCTCCCCCCTCCCCTTTCTTTTCCTGCCAATAATATCTAACTGTCCTCTCCATCTGTCCGGATAGCATGAGCAATCAAATAGTTGTTTGAAGATCACAGACATCTATAGAGAGGTGGTCTGCAGCTTGTTGTGCATCAGGGTTTGGCATTGGTCTGACAGGGAATTGGTGTCGGGACTTTGGGATCTTGGGATGTTTCAGAGCTGTCTGACTGCTTGACAGTTCTGCGTCTCGATCGGCGGGGGTGTTTGCTACGTCTTTCACAACTTGGACTGGTAGATTGACTAGAAGATTTACGGGACTGTTTGTGATGTCGAGATATAGTTCTGCCCTTTCGAGTGTGAGATCTGGTCCTTTCGGCTATATTGCTTGTAAACTGGGGATCCGAATCGCTATCAGAGGATGAGGAGTCAGTTCGGGTTTGTTGCTTTGGTGGTATGGGGTTATTTTTAACTCCTCTTTTTACCGGAGTGTTAGGTGGAGGGTGTTGGGAAGAGGACTGGAGCAAGAGGCCAGGGGGTGCGGGAGGCGCCGCTGGGCGCTGAGTCAGCGGCCACTCATCAATTTCATCATCAGTCTCGGTTAACACAATGCCAGCCATTTTAACTCGTAGTTGATCAATAGCTTTCTCAGAGGTCCCAGAGGATCTCTTAGCAAGCTTTTTTTTGTGCGCACATTCTTTCTTTAAGATGTCTACAGTTTTAACATGTGTTCCCTCTGTCAATGAAAGTCCTAATTTAATAGCATTTGTTTGCCAACTTGACAGAAGTGATGCATCTTTTAATTTCTGACAATAATGTCGCCAGGTTGCAATTAAATTTTTATCCCCTTTTCCTCGTCCCCTTCTCCAAATTAATCCCTGTGCTTTTTTTTTTACCTCTACGCTTCTAGTGTCACCTAGAGCCCATTGATCATCCCCTAATAATTTATTCAGGGCTCCTGATAATTTTCTAAAGTCTTCAGCTCTTTCAGGGAATTCCTCACATAACTTTTGTAGCGGACTATCCGCATCCGTGGTTTTATCTAACTGATTACCCATTTTCACGCTGCTCCTCGTATTACTGTGTCGCTACGCGTTCGTGTCGTCGTGCAATTTAAACAAACTTAAAAATAGACACAGACTTTACAGAAACTAACACTGACTTTAACTAACTCCAAATAACCAAACTTTACTAATGCTAACACTGACCCGCGTCGCCGCGCGGTTCGCGTCGCCGCGCGATACTTAAAACTCCCACGTCGCCCCGCAGTTCACGTCGCCGCGCAATCCGCGTTGCCTCGCAGTTCACGTCGCCACGCAATCCGCGTCGACCCGTGGCTCGCGTCGCCGCGTGAGTTAAGATACTTAAAACTTTAAAAGATAAACAAGGACTTCTAACACTTACCCGCGTCGCCGCGCGGTTCGCGTCACCGCGCGATTTCAATACAAGATAGACAAAGACTTCTAACACTTACACGCGTCGCTGCGCGGTTCGCGTCGCCGCGCGATTTAGGATACTTAAAACTTTACTTAAAACTCTAAACACTTAAGACTTACAAAGACTTACTGACATTAGCACTGACTTTCGCGATTCGCGTTGCTGCGCCTCTGCGTCACTACGCGTCGGCGTCACTGCGCGTTTACGTTCACTGCGCGTTTACGTACTGCGCGTCTACGTCACTGCGCGTTCGCTTTCATGCGTGTTCGCTTCCCTGCGCGTTCGCTTCGGCCTTTCTCCTCTCGGCCGCACGCTCGCACCGCTGCGCGTCTCGCGTTGTTTGTGCGTCTGCGCCGCTGCGCGTTCGCGTCGGCCCTACCTTCCGAGTTGCTGCGGGTTTTTTTTTTTTAAATTCAATCAGAGCCTAGACGGGCCAAGTGATATACAAGGTCGACGTCGTACCTGAATTGAACACCTATCCTCTATTTAAATCCCCATTTTATTCCCTGTGAGCCTAATTTTCTAATTTTGATCTCTTATGAGCCTCAATTAATTTCTTTCAGTTTCCAAATTTCCCTATCCTTTCGCGTTACTGCGCAGTTTAAATTCAATCAGTCAATGAAAGCCCTAATTTAATGGAGTTTTTCTGCCAACTGGACAGGAGTGATTTATTTTACTGCAGTGGAATTTTTTTCATAATTTAAAATCTCAGAACATTTTTTTCTTTCAGCACCTATTTAGTACGTAACTTTTTTTTATAACTAGTGAGAAGTCTGGCACGTAGGCTGTGGACTGCATTTCGTTATATCAATTGTTCCAGCCTCAAGGTCGTGTTATTTAATATAATTTTTTTTTTAAATCCTTTTGAATCCATCTCAGTTGTTTTGCTGTGCCTTCTCTGAATGTTTTCTTTCAACAAGTTTTTCTTTTTTTTTAACCACCGGGACCATGTAATTTTTTTCTTTTTTTTTTCAACAAACCTATCCTTTGTGCATTTCCTGGCTCCGTAACTTATCATCCGAATATACGTAATTCAATAAGGTTCACACTCTTAAACTTCCCACATACAGGACAACACTACGAAGGGTTAAAACAAACTTTCATTCTGTTTGAGATAACACAAACCACAACTCCCGGCTTTTTTTTTACAGTAAAAAATCACAGAAGCATTTCTCATTGAAACAGACATTCACAAGAGTCTCTTTTCTTTCTATTAATTTTTGGATCCACGATTGATCATCTATCACTATCTAGCTCTAACCATAACCTATCTTTCCAAGACGCCGCTTGGTTTGCGTCATCGCGCAATTTCCTTATCCATATCCCTATTCTAAGTTTGAAAGGTATTCACCAGGTTGTCCTGGATCTCGTTCAGACACTACCTGAGAACCAGCGAGTGGCTAAACTTTCCTCAGATTTTGAAACCAGGGGAAACTGGAGCAGTATTGAAATCATACTCACTCCAGTGGCCACTTTCCCCTCGTCTCGTCCAAGGCTAGTCTGGCTCTTAATTCGCAAGTTTTCGGCAGTCGGTCCGTTGAGATCCCACTTCTGACACCAAATGTAAATTCCCGGATTCTTTTACCTCAATCTGGTTCAGTAAAATAACTGAGTCGAATACCTCTTGTGCTTTGAACAAAGCAATCTTTATTACTCGGCCAGTAAGACCTATCAGACAGAAGATATACTCTCTGGATAGAGCGTACACACTCCCTACGGATAGGTGAAGTTACATCGTAAAGCGTTAACAGTTAACAGTTTTGAAATCAGATAACAAAATACAAATGGATTGACAGTCTAACTCAGCCACTCATTAGTCAATCTATATGAGATGTTCTTCTTGAAAAGCTCAAGTATTGCCTCTTAAATGTTTCAATCTAATGGTGTGACTATTAGATGTCATTGGCAGTGAGTAGTGACTTGAAACCTTGAGACAGACTGTTAGCTATGCTGAATGTTGCACTATTGCAATCTGACATTCTCCCAGCATATTCTTCCTTGGCTTATACATTTTCATATATCCCGTTTACTTTACTGTCCTTATTTCCATGTATTCCGTTCAGATATCCACATCCCCTCCTGTTATCATTCCAAGATAACATTTAGGATCATTCTAGGATGTATTGCATTGTTGAATAGTTCTCTAGTTTGTGGATAATAACCCGGGAACCCTTGACCACAAGATGGGTCTGCTAATCTGTCATCATTACTTTACAGCAGAGGTTAAGGCAACCAACAATCAAACAGCAGGTAATTATTATTAGATAGGATCTCCAAGATCCATCCAGAAAACCAATCAAACTGCTAAGTTCTTTGCTGGTGTGGATAACTTCTTCACCTCCCTCCTTATGTGATCGGCAAGGTGGGTTATGTTTTCTGAACTATCAGGAATGTAAGTGCAACATCAGATCCTATCAGGGCACACGTTCCCCCTTTCTCAGCTAACAGGTAATCGAGGGCCATTTTTGTTTCGGTTTTTGTAATGCTACGGGTCCTTATCGCTAGCCATTTCAGCTGTGATCAGACAGTGGCATTGCTGATAAAAAGAGTTCTGTTTTCCCGTTTCCTCTTCAGGTCTCCGTCAGTGTATTTGTTGTTCAGGCAGAAACAGGAATTAGACTAACCAGCAAAATTTGTTTAAATGGTGATGAGCTTGCAGTGGTGCAGGTGAACCCAGGCACTTTTCCCCTCACCTTGGCTGCAGTGGGGGTAGTGAGTGACACCTAAAAAGGCCCCTCCCATTGTGGCTCTAATCCCTTCCGAATCCATACTTCCCTGGTGCCACGAGGGACAATTCGGGTAAAACTGGGAGGTCGAGGTGAGCATCTTGAACCTGGTTGTGAACTAGTCGCAGAGTCTGAGTCAGAGAAAGAACATAGGTGGTCATCAGTCTAGCTGAGATCTCATATCTAGGAACAATTTCCCTCATTAACACCTTAACAACAGTCTGAGTCTTATTGTCCAGGTTAGGGTAGGCTTCAATCCATCTGCTAAACACATCTACTATTACTAACACATATCTGTAACACTGAACTTTTTGCAACTCAATGTAGTCCAACTGAAATGTCTCAAAGGGACCTTCGGGTAGGGGCTGTTTACCCCAATCACAGGGGACTCCCTTCCCTGGATTATGTTGCTGGCCAATCAGGCAACGACTACTGATGTTCTGGGTGAGCGCCTGGAGTCTAGGGTACCCCCAAAAGTGTGTCACTCGTGGTCCTTGCTCCACAATGAGTAGCAAAATGCATACATTCAATAACTCATAGAGCCAACTTGTCAGACATGCAAGTCTGTTCCGCGGGAGTGTCCAGAGTTTAGAAACATTGTCATAAGTACATGCATAATATTTCCACAACAGTTTATCTTTTTCAGGAGCGTCCTCCTGTGCTTTTATAACATCTTGGATGGTTGGCATTGGTTTTTCCGAGGCTAACTTATCCTTCGCAGGATTTTAGTCTGACTCATAATTTTGGGCACTACCATCTGTTGGTCACGAGAGGCCTGTTTGGCCTCTTGGTCAGGACAACGATTCCCTATATCAACCCAGAGAATTTCCGGTAGTATGGGCGGTACATTTGACAATGGCAATGCGTTTGGGGGAACATGAGGGCTTGCAACAAATCAGATACTAACTGTTTATGAGATATCTCATTCCCCTGTGAGGTTAGGAGTCCCCTATTTTTCCATAATTGTCCGAAATCATGGGCCACCCAAAGGCATACCGAGAGTCGGTATAGATATCGACTTTGAGATCTTTGGCCAAGATACAGGCTCGGGTGAGGGCGAATAGTTCAGCTTGTTGAGCAGAATAGGCGGTTTCAAAGCGGCAGATTCCAAGACCTGATTCTCCTGGTTTACTATGGCGTATCCTGAGATTCGTGTATCTTCTGGATTAATAGAAGTACTTCCGTCAACATACATAAACAATCATGACTGGGTTCTTCCTCATCTTGGGGTGGCTCAGTAAGAATACAGTCTGGATCTTCCATCAACTAAATCTTCCCTGACTGATGTGGCCTCTTAAATTAAAGATAAGCAATCATGACTGGGTTCTTCCTCATCTTGGGGTGGCTCAGTAAGAAAATAGGGCGGATTAATTGCAGTACAGTGCCGAAAGGTCAGTTTAGGATTGCCTGTGATTTCAGTGGGTTCTGTCGGATAGAGGGCCAGTCCACATTGCCCTGCACTGGGATCTCAATTAATGGGAGTATAACCCACTTGGGAGGGGTCCTCTGCCCACACATGAGGATCCACATAGTCAGGTATGTCCGAGCCAGTATGATGCTGTAGAGTCGTTAAGACCTTCTCGGGGTCCCCATGAAATTGGACTGTTCGGCCATGTTTTACGATTTGCACATCCCGGCTGGTAGGGTCAGCCTCATCTATGGCCTTGCGTACCATAACTCCCAAATCTTTAGCATGGTGAGGGGCTAATCACGAGCAATATGCGGTGCCATTGTTAGGGGCTGTTTCCACAGATTCTTATTCACTGCCACAAAATCTGCCTCTCTTTCCAGTCCAGTCACTCTAGCCTTAATAGAATTCCCTTCACTTCCCCTTCGTGATCCTGATAAAAGTTCTGCAGGTCCTGATTCTTTCCACTGGGATCGTATGCTAGGGTCACGTGATAGGGTGCCTACGGCAGGTCCAGAGACCACCACTGAGGGGTTCTAGTGGTATAATACTGCCGCTTAAGGGTTTCCTGTTTTACAATAATCCCATTATCTCCATACTCCAAATGCAACTGGAATTTG